>NC_082387.1:25032784-25102784 GCF_031168955.1 Gadus macrocephalus
CTCCGTACAGGAGCCTCATGGCTGGGGCCCCGTTTGCACGAAGGGAAAACGCAGATATTCCCATGCGGTTTGGCCTCTCATTTGCACGGAAACGCAGTTTTTATCACAGAAAACGATGATTTCTAAAAACCAAAGTGGAGATTTCTGAAAACGCCGGTTATGTGTCGTCGTGTCAACGGGGAGAAACGGGGTTTTAGGTTCTGAAGCATCACATTATGCGCCAGGAAATGCTTAACGTCATATGAGCGCCCTATGTTTACAGTTTGTTTGTTACAGGAAGACGCTCGTGTTATTCGTTCTTGTTGATTCTGAGGATTCTGATTGGCTTGCATGGCTTTATCCTTCTCCAAACACTGCCGCCCATAGGTTTGGCATAGTTATAATGGCGCTCAACGGCGTATTTATGCGTTTTGATGTTAATGACAACCTTTTTGAAAACGATGTTGTGTGCACAATGTTATTTTTGAAAACGGAGGGGGGGAAATATTTGTTTCTATAAATACCCTGCTACGTATAACCGTGGCCTGGGAGAGCCCTGAAAGAGTGGAGAAGCAGGCTATTTAAGCCCTGCTTCTCCACCTGTTCCTCAAGTGCTCTGCATGTCCTTAATTGGCCCGGGCCGGGATGCCACAGTTTAAAGGTATTATACCACCAGGTGTGAGTGTGATTAGCCGTTACAAGCCGTTTTCATAATCTGCCCCTTCTGACATCACACGTGGGCGTGTCCACCTAGATCTATGAGGGATAGATTCAGTGGTGTAGTCTACGTGATACGCAGGTATACGCCGTATGCCCACTAGGAACGCACCAGGATTTGCGTATACCCACTTAAAAATGTGCACGGATACGTATCAATCGTCTTGTAACAGATCTTTCACTTCTGTGTTTATTTTTCGCAAATACCGGTTGGGTATAACTGCAATAAAATACTTTAAGCAGGGGAAGTTATCTCCTACATTCACCATTCATAAAATCCCCCCTTCGCGCTCTGCCCTGTCTCTGTTACGAAGCGCGAAGCTGCCCCTGCATCTCTGCACGTTAGTTGGCGGGCCGAGCCCCTCCTTCTCGCGTGTGCATGCGTGCGCGCGTGCGCGTGCGCGTGTGCGTGTGTGTGTGTGTGTGTGTGTGTGTGTGTGTGTGTGTGTGTGTGTGTGTGTGTCCAGTCCTCCCATATTAATGTGTAAACCACATAATAAGTAGTCAACAGAAGACAATGTTTTAATCCCACTTTATATCTCCTTGTTACTTTTAGATGAGAACCCCTGGCCAGCCTTTCAGACTGGGTGTCAGGCTAGGGAATTTAAAAACAGGCACCCTTGGTTAGAGTGGAGGGGAAAAGAGTTAGGTAAATGTCAGCCAACATACAGTTGGTATACACAATTGAAATTCATAATGTTAATCACTATGCAAATGAGAGTATAGCTAATTCATGGTCATTTTTAAGGTGCAGTAATTTCACACTTTTACACTATTCAATTACTGTATGGTATGTTAGATAACAAAAGTAAGAGCTCAAATTAGAGCAATTGAAAAAGTGAAACATTAGTCTCCTGTCATCTCCTTCTCATGCACTGGTTAGCCATGGTTGTAAAGAGTTCATTAAATTATTTTGAGTAGATTTTGTCCTTGTTTAGCATGTGCTATTGCTACTATAGATATACAAAGGACAACTCGTCATTTTTGTGTTCTATTTGTTCATACTGTTATTAAAACTGATAAACCTACTCAGCTTTCCATGATTGTTGATAATCGTTATACTCTTAAATCAGCGGGTTGTGGACCCCTGCGTTGGTGAGTGTGGTGCGACACCCCATAAGCGCCACACACGTACACGTACCGGTGGGACGGGATTGTACGAGGCTGGGAGGGAATCATCACAGTATACCCACTACAATAAAATAGACTACACCACTGGATAGATTGTAATATTTGGCTAATCACACTCACACCTGGTGGTATAGTATGTCACCTTTAAGGTAGTTGGTGGAGGTAGTTGAGGGCTGGTCTGTGGAGGAGACCCGGTTTAGATGGGGGGGGGGGGGGGGGGGGGGCTGTCCACATCCAGTCCTGGAGTCCTGGGCGGTGGGATTAACAAAGTTTCCTGCTGCCTCTTTCTTTCCCCCCCATCCCTCTTTCTCTCCCCTCCATCCCTCTTTCTCCCCCATTCCTCTTTCTCTCCCCTCCATCCCTCTTTCTCTCCCCAATCCCTCTTTCTCTCCCCATCCCTCTCTCTCCCCCATTCCTCTTTCTCTCCCCTCCATCCCTCTTCCTCTCCCCAATCCCTCTTTCTCTCCCCATCCCTCTCTCTCCCCTCCATCCCTCTTTCTCTCCCCTCCATCCCTCTTTCTCTCCCCATCCCTCTTCCTCTCCCCAATCCCTCTTTCTCTCCCCCATCCCTCTTTCTCTCCCCCATCCCTCTCTCTCCCCTTCATCCCTCTCTTTCCTCTCTCCAGTCTTTCTCCATGACTCTATCTTATCATGCATCTTCTTAAGATAAAGGTATCCTCTTTTTTCAGCTGACATCTCTCTCTCTCTCTCTCTCTCCCCCCCTCTCTCTCCCCCTCCCTCTCTCTCTCTCTCTCTCCCTCCCTCTCTCTCCCCCTCTCTTCCTCTCTCTCTCTCTCTCTCTCTCTCTCCCCCTCTCTCTTCCTCTCAATTCAATTAAAAACAAGCTTTATTATCATGCGAAACCAACGTTAACAATGTGAACTTGTGAGATGACAGGGAATCTCAGGTGAGGGAATCGAAGTGACCGGAGTGGGAGTGGCAGGGTCTGTCACGTTAGGGGATAAGTCTCAGAATATCTCGTGGACGGGGGGAGATCAAACAACAAAAAAAACGAAATGAAGACAAAGAACGTACGTGACAATCTTGTTTATTAAAGCAGTGGAGACACCTTTGCAAACTCTTCATACCAGAGTTGTAACCTGTCCTTATACAAACCGTATCGACCCTTTGTCTATCTGAATCCCTCTGGCTGAAGCTGCCTTGGTTTCACATTGGTCCCCAGGCCTGAATATTACTAAATACTGGTGGCGCGGAACATTAAATGACAATTCAATGATTTCAAAGAAGCAAGAACCTATTCATATAGCACATAAGGCAAGATATTGATTAACATCCTTCTAAGGGTACAGTTAAATGATCCCTCACCATCAGTGATTATATTTGAAGGGGGGCGAGGGAGACTTCCTGGCAGAGAAATGGTGTCTATTGGAGAATTAGTAGCTGATGATTGAGGATGGATAAAAGTAAACCAGCAAACAATGCAGACGGAGCAGATTTAGAGCAGTGACAAGACATTCAAAATCCGTGGCCTTATTTAAGGGAGAAGAGGCTGAATCAGTACTTTTACCAGTGTCTTCTTTACAAAGTGTCTTTACTTCTAAATAAAAAGAAGCATTAATGAAACAAAATTACATACAGCTTTAAACCCGCACTATGTCACTTTTCTACAGGAATTTGCTGAATGACAGAGATATAAATATCTCTACAACATAAACCTAACCCTAACCCTGAAAATGATTAAGCTATTACTGTAGCAACAACTCAAGCCAGTAGTGGTTGTTTATGGGAAAACATGCATAGTACTGGAAGATAACTTTCTCTTATAGCGTATGGATCCGTCGGGATTCTTCCTATCCGTAGTGGATACATTGGAGATGGTTTTTGTAGTAGTGCAGCTGTAGTTTATACTGCACATCACCCTTTCCAGGGTGTCTGAACCGACCGTATTGAGCATTGGCCCCTCTCGGCTGATGGCCAATGGAAACATGGCCGCACGAAGCAACCATCAACTGGCCAAGACCATCCATGAAGAATTCTGAAGAGGAAAAGACAAAACAGCAATTATTGGATGTTAAGCAGAATAATAGAGTAGCAGGAGCGCTTCCTGTGTACATCCAAAACGACTTGTCCCGACGGGGGAGCATATGTCGGAAAACTAAAATTAATAAACAGAAAAGGTGAGGTGATGATAATGAATCCAGGTCCAGGCAGTACATATTTGGATGATATTGTTAATAAACAAATTGGATATCTGCCCCATTATGGAACTACAAGTCCTCGCACCAGTGACAACATGACAACTGAATGATTTCTCATTGTTATTGTGGTTTTATGACGGTGGACGAGCAGACACTTTTTATGGCATGTTCAAAAAGGACATATTTATTTAGACCGGCTGCCCGTCTCACAATAGCTGCCAACACTAAGCACTGCAGTCCAATTCATCTGATACCTCAAAGCCAGAAATATGTAACTTATGCAAAATATTTTGCCTGCTGAATTGAGACAAAACCTATATTTAATTTATGCAAAAATTGAAGGAGTTTCAGCCTTGCGTGTCATGCCGTGTAGCCTTAGTGCTTGTGCAACTGCTCCAAAGATGAGGTAACTTCACATCCAGGAGCGATATAGCTCCCTCTATAATAGCGCTGTTGGTAGCTAGCATTTAAAGACTGAAGACCTACTTTGGATTGCCATGTATCTACCAGTGAAGCAAAAAGAAAACTCCCCATTCTCACTCATTGCGGATGCATGTACACAAACCCAAAGGGCTACATGTCATAGATGTGGCTGGGAACATACCTGAATGTGCCACTCTCTTCAGCTTGGGGTCAAATCTCACTCGATTCACAGCGTCGGTACGAGCCAGGAAGAAGTTGACCACCCCATGGACTATGGAGCATTGTGGGTAATTTGGTAGTGATTGGAACTTTATGTCGGACTTCCTGTCCATACAGCCTCCAGCAACACCATCGCCTTCCTCATAGGCGATGGAGAAGTAGAACTGGTTTCCAGAAACCGAACCCCCAACCTAAGAAGTATAACGAGAAATTACATCTTCAAACTGATGCTTTATTCATAAAAAAATAGTAATTGAGTAATATGATTCTCACCACATCCAACTCTGGTGTTGCCTCCATCACCTCCACCAAATCCTCTATCTTTGTTTTCTCAGTGAATAGAAAGTCGTCATCCACCCAAAGAAAGTACTTGGTGGTGACTTGAGAGACAGCCAGGGTTCTGCCGGCAAACCATCCCTGTGGAAGGGAAGGATTTGAAATCAACTTCAATACTTGACTACTCTTATGTGATGTCCAAGCACAAGACTGACATTATGGTGTGTGTGTGTGTGTGTGTGTGTGTGTGTGTGTGTGTGTGTGTGTGTGTGTGTGTGTGTGTGTGTGTGTGTGTGTGTGTGTGTGTGTGTGTGTGTGTGTGTGTGTGTGTGTGTGTGTGTGCACATGGTTCCAATATATGCCTACCTGTCCCCCAGGCATGATGTATTGCAGAACATTTTCTTCTGTGATCTTTTCTGGAGTAAAGCTGTCATCGGCTACGATGAGCACCACGTCTTTGTAGAATTGCCTGAGGCTTCTTATGAGGACCTTCAACTCTTTGTAGCGCATAAAGGTCTTGGTGGTGACTGTCACTTGGTCGCTAATGTCTTTGAAAGAGTGGAGGGGGGGGGGTAGAGAGAGGAAGAAGGTAAGGGTTCATGATTCTACTCAACTGTAAAAATTGAAGATTTATAAGGAAAAACTTTTGTTGTTATACTTGTTCCCATGTCGAAAAGAACAGGTACGGTTGGTTGCCGAATGGTGATGGGGAACACAGCTTCATGAAGCTCAAACGAGAAGTGAACTGATTGAAAAATAAGTGAAAAATATTTTAAAACATCCAGCCTAAATAAGATTTGACACACTTTACACAATCCACTGTAATATTGGAATGCTTTGAGTGCAAAATGAGAACATCACATTAACAATATATTTTTTAAACCTGAGCCTCTGTTCAGTACGTATCTTTCAATGTTATCATTTAACCCATACATCCATTAAAAAGGTCTTAGAGTACCCAGGTCTCCGGTGTGTATGTGGTACACAGGAATGGTGTAGGTGACCTTCGCCAGAAGTTTGTTGAGTTCCTCTAAGCTGAGCTTCTCCAAGATCAGCAATTTCTTTCCGCCACCTATTGGTTATTCACAAATCTTATTTCATACAAGTCAATCCCAGTGACAAGTGGTTTAGTTACACATTGAAGTGATGGAGTTCATGAATCACCTTCGACACTTTGTGCTTCACTCTGGCTCCCTAGACTGAGGACACCTTTGGTGACCTGTAGTGATACCTGTTAAACACAAGGAGAAGTGTGTTGTGAGTGATTGAGTGAGTGAGCGAGTACTTTGCCGTGCTAAAATGAAAAAGGACTGTTGACTGAATATTTGTACTTTTTAGCTCACAACCTGTCTGTTGTTGTCCGTTTTCCTAACATGCCTTGGTACAATCAGACTGCCAAAATATAATTATTACTCGCTCATTGATTCAAACCACAACACCACCCATAGCCTAAATATGCCAAATATGTTGGTAGAACAAAAAAAGAATGAGCTAGCAACGTGTTTCTGGTATATGTGGCGATAATTCAATTTAGGAATTCCCACAATCTCTAAGAAGGCATGAGCTCAAATTTGACAATGACAAAGAGTTAACAACGTGTCTAAAAAGCGTCTTTGCTGCACAGTTTAGACTTAAGGGCTGATTGTGTTCCCACGACACGCAATGCAAGGACCACGTCGTAGATGCTTCGACGCAGTGGTGAACCTTTACGGTTCTACGTCGGGTTTTAGTAAGTGGACCAATCACAGCCCTTGCTGCTGCGTTGCCTCGACGGAAGGTTAACATTTTTGGGAGGCGCACGTCCGGCCCTTGCGGTGGACGCAAGGAGGGTCCGCGAGGACGTAAGGGGTCCTTAACCCCCTTGCGTTGCGTGAACGTGGGACCACAATCAGCCCTTAAGTTCCGTTACGGGCTGGAGTAGCAGAGCCGCCGGTTTCCCTTCATCAGGACGTCGTAATGCCTTGGAAATATCCCAGTAGTACGGTCTCATTTAAGTATCGGTGAGCAAAATGTTCCAGCTCCCGCACTTCAGGAGGGATTTGTACGCTATCGCCTGAATATTCCCTCAATGGCCGACAGGCCCACCGTGTCATCTACTGGTTAAGCATCGATAGGACACTCCACTCCACTAACCTCCACTGATTGAAACTCAATTGGTTGTTTGCAGTCACCCATGTTGCGCAAACATCAGAAGGAAGGCAGGAAGGGAAATGCAGACAATCAAGCAGCAGTACTCTGTTTATTCAGGCTTTGTGGAATCAAAGGAAGTAAGAGTGAGAAAAGCAGAAATACAGTATATTGGAAAAGAGTTGCATTGTTCGAAAGAAAAAAGAACTTCATCACACAATATAAAAAGGTGAGATGTATAGAATGAAGTGACCTGGGAAAATGTAGCTGGGCTTGGCAGAAATGGAATATAATCTCAAATAAAAATTATGCTTTAGTTATTGTATATTTATTTGTTGTTCGTGTAGAAGAAAACTGTTGTTTAACCCCGGGCATTACATAATCTGCAAACACCTATTGGAGGTGCACCAGTGCTTCCAAGAAAATCCAAAAGTCCCCGAAAGCTCCGCTTGGAAAACCCTGATAAAGAGACCCATAACCATGTCATTAAAGGGATAGAAAAGACATTTCAACTCTTGCTTGATGAGAAACAAATGATTATGGTTAGTAAGGGGGACCTGTGTTGATGCTGGTTAGACATGGGCCGTAACAAGGAACCAGGGAAATTTAACCTTTAGCTCCAAGACATCCAGAATTGTCCCTTGTATCCCAATTTTGACTTGACACCCAGAGTTTTACTACCAACCTTATAGCTGCTTCTTTGAACCCCGTGCAACGCTAAACCTGAAACAAAATATCTTTCGGGGTGAAACTATTTCCTGAGGAATACATTGAACATAAAATGAAGACCGAAAAGATGCTAAGGAAAGAGAACATTGCACCTTATATATGTATATCTGTGCAGTGCACTTGCACAGCAACTGAACTGAAGAGCAGTATCGGGGAGATTTAATTAAACCACTGAAGTGCAGCGTACTGTACCTGGAATGAGAGTGGGGACCAAGGGGCGTACTGTGAAACCCTGAATGGGATACTGCAGTGGAGAGTTGGGTGGAGCAAAGAGGAGTGTGTTCAAAATGGAGCTTGTTCTGGACACAGGAGACAGAAAAAATATTAAAATCCACAAATCAGTTAACCAATACGAAACATATGCCACTTAACCAATAATGTAAATTGAACAATATTCTAACTGAATAATTAATGTACACTATGTAACATTTACTGTACCAAGTCATAAAATGACCATGATATGACATCAAACAATAAGGAAACATGCCGGGTCAAAATACTGGCTTCTCCGTCTATTTTGATGACACTCCCTTTTCAATTTGTGGTAGGCATTCGCAGTCGCAAACAAAAACAAATTCCTGACATTTTGTGGGCACTATTAGCCTGCTATTACCTATCCAGGGAAGTGTGTACGCGCTAACTTGTGTTGAAAAAACAAAGATGCAGCTAGGGCAGCTGCTGAACACTGGTTTGTAATAAAATGGACCACTACACAATTTCAGAAGATGAGGTCCCAGATGAGGAAAGAGTTTAGCAAAAACCCTGGCTGATCTAAATCTTGACATAGATGATGTCAACAATTAACCTGGGGTCCTAGCAAACAGGCCAAATACTCATTTTACAACTTGATTTGAATATTTAAGATATTATTCTTTAAGAAATTGATTTGTTGATAAAATCGATCAATTGATACATCACTGTCTCTCCTCCCCGCTTTGTTCCAGCCTTTGCTCCTGGTACTGGTGGCCATGCATACCTAGCCTGGTGCTTCTTGTACTCCTCTGCCCGTCGTTTCTGAATGTCTTCTCGGTTGGCAGTAGGAATGCTCCCTGCCAGATCATATGACTTCGCTGGGCAAGTGCAGGAAGCCGCGGGCTTCACTTGACCAGTGGGCGGGGACCTACAGGTAATATTAATAAAAATACACTTCATTGATAGAATGCTTTTCATGAATGCAACTGCCTTCAAGAATGAATAAACATTACAGTTAAAACATAAGCATAACATTTGATAAAAAAGAATATCATCATTAATATCATTCCTTCCCAAAGGCTATAAGTTTGTGTGCCTTGAGTTTCTCCTTGGGATTGTGGTATTTCTTTGCTCCAAAACTGTTGACAAGCACTGATGTATTTACACATCCATCCATTAGCTTAAGGTTTGCGGTGTCCGAGGTCAGCTTTGTAAATACATGAATATTGCACGGAGAGTGACCGAACATTCACAAGCGTGCACTTTCAAATCAACTTTGAGCCTTACCACTTTTTTATCGGGGCTTCAATCTTGTCCTCTACCATATCATATGAGGGGAGCCAGAGGTAGCCTATTCCACTGAAGATAACAAGAGACAGCAGCAGTAGCGAACCTGTTCTTCCAAATGAGGGCATCTGGAGACAGAGAAAGACAATCAGTGCGTTAACATGACACTGAAGAAAATCATATTATTATTTACGGGTTAGTGCGTAAAAAGTACCCTTCACAACAGTTGGGCAATCAGCAGGTAATCAAAGGTACTCCTCTGAAATCATCAATGGTGAGTGCAGTTGATTTTATTTTTTTTTGGCCTAGACTAGTGCTGAGTATAATTATTATATTGTGGTGGATACCCCATCGTCAAAAATATTACATTGAATGCTTTTAAGCCTACTGGTTTTGCTTGGCCTTCCAAGAGGTGATTCTATTGATTTTTGTTTTAAATTCAGTAGCCGAATTAATTGAGTTATTGCATGGTCAGATTATGATTTTTCCAACTTCTGTTGTTTGCCTTATTTGACTTTAATAAATAACGGTGTATCTTTTGGCATTGTCTCACTATGTAATGCAAATAGCAGTGGACATTGTGGGTTAGTGTTGTGTTTTTCAGTGTAAAAGCATGCATTTGACGCTGATTAAGGGATTGGTTTCTGACTCATGTTGTCCGCTGTGGGTCGGATGCTCTGTTGGTTTGTGTGTTCATGCTCTGTGTAGCCCGGGTCCTCTCCGATGCTGTTGACACTGTCACAGTTCACTTCTATATGAGATCTATTAATTTCTGTTGCTTGTGATTCAACAGAGGCATTTACATAATGCTTGAAACTTTTGAACACCACGCGTCTTGCCTTGTGAAAATATATTGGTATTACCGCACAGTACATCCCTCAACACCATCACTGAGTAACTCAGACCCACTGTAGCACCAGCAAGAAAAAATCTCTGGCGCCGGTGTCACGTTAAAATTGTACCGGGGGCGAAAATTGTACCGGCCTACGTCATCAGTTGTTGACAACTGCTCGCAACCGATCGTCTGTTGCCTGGCAACGGGCGATCGCGTCGAATGACGTAGGAAGGTTCTTGAACATTCGCGAACTTTCATGCTCGTTCATTGCACTCCTTCATTGAGCATGACAAGACAGGTTTTTGAAACCTGCTTTAAACAATCAGTTCACTAGCTAAATTCGATTAACCATTCAATACAATACAAATATAAAGTAAAAACAAGTGTTATCTAGCGATCCGTTATCTGTAGGCCTATTATGTTATTTGGTGTTCGGCAACATAACCGCGAATGGTTTTTGAAACCTGCTTTAAACACTCAGTTTACTAGCTAAATTCGATTAAACAATTCAATACAATACAAATATAAAGTAAAAACAAGTGTTATCTAGCGATCCGTTATCTGTATTATGTTATTTCGTCTTTGGAAACATGAGCCGAATGTTTTTTGAAACCTGCCCGGCAACGGACAACCCAATCAAATCAGTTGTCAAGTTGTCAACAACTGATGGCGTAGGCCGGTACAATTTTCGCCCCCGGTACAATTTTAACGTGACACCGCCACTGTGCCCTGCTAGAGATTTTGGCCCCTTCGAAAGAATATAATATTGAAACATCAGTATTCTAAATTCTGGTCAACATGTTTGTCAGACAACAGTAATTCCCCACTGTCTCTACTCTCTAAACACCTGTGAATTTGCCACAGAAAAGACACAGAAGACCTACATCAATGCCTACCCTGTTATTATTTTTCACCACTAGGTGTCAGTATTTAGAGACCTGTAGCTATTGGATAAGTATACGAAAGTGAGTGGGCCTTGCTGCTGCAAACCTCAGTAAACAAGACTTCCCAGTACATCCACTTCATTTATTTATGCATATATATGTATACATATCTATATATACATATAGATATATATACACATATATATATATATACACATATATATTAGAGCTGTCAAGCGATTAAAATATTTAATCGTGATTAATCGCATTAATGTCATAGTTAACTCACGATTAATCGCGATTAATCGCAAATTCTTTTTCTATGCTAAATATCCCTTGATTTTTTTGTTCCATAATTCTTCTCATTTTAATTCTCTTATCAACATGGTGAAGTGCATCGGCTTGTCTTGTGCAAATGATTTTTTATTGATAACAACATTGGCATATACTGATCAAAACAGGACGATACAAAAAAAGAGCCTATAGTGCAATTAAACGACTGCTTTGAACAAATGTCATTTGAACATAGCAGTCAGGCTACTGCTTCTTTGTTTTGAGCCAAAGAAAAAAAAATAAAAAAAAGTTTTGTTTTTTTTTGTAAATAAAATATTTGCGTTAATCGCGCGATATTTTTTTTTAACGCCGTTAAAATTGGTTTGCGTTAACGCCGTTAATAACGCGTTTAACTGACAGCTCTAATATATATACATATATATATATATATATATATATATATATATATATATATATATATATATATATATATATCTGTATGCTATATGTATGAATTTAATGTTGGATGAACAACTATTAATTTATATTAAATAATGGGCACCAAAGGAAGGTCTGTGAATAAATGTATACATTTCACTGGAAAAACTGGGTGCTTAATTGTCGGCACTTTTTCTCCCTCTCACCTTTCTGTTGCCTCGCTTTTCGTTCCTGTTATCCCGACTTCTTCGACGACGACGTGTCTAATCTACTGACAGTCCACCTTCCGTTCTGCTTGCATGCGCACCGACTGGAGGATGAGCACGCTCTGAGCTGAAAACTGGATCCACACAACACCGAACCATACAATCAATCGCGAGAGGGTTCCATATAAATGTTATGCAGATTATCTTGCCAAAAAATGCTTTTTTGGCAAGTTTGTTTCTTGGAATTTAACTCGTCCTAAATAATCCTTTTTAACTTATTCGACAAAAGATTAGAGTTTCTAATTCACATCATGACATTAATTAAGCTAGAAGCATGAATAAATAAAGAAGTCCAATGCATTGGGTAAAGCAAGGACTCATATAGTGGCGGACAGGTCTCAGGAATGTTGAGAACAGCTCTGCTCCCCAATAAAACTATAGTAGGCTAATAGGTTAGCCAGAAGGCATAGGCGTCGATTACGGGGGGGACGGGGGGGACATGTCCCCCCCACTATTTGAAATACGAATTTTGTCCCCACCACTTTTAAAAATGTGCAAACCAATTGCGACTGAAAAAATCCCCACATACTCAACCAAATTCGTCGAGTCTAAAATCATGCGATAGGCGTGCACGAAGACATCATTTATTAGATAGACCTACCTAATAAACCGTTGGAACACACACGACCGGAACCCATAGCAACGCCGGTAAACAAACCCAGACTCCCGAGAAGCCCAATCCCTATGAGCTCCCCGCGCTACGGCCATCCGGAGGCGCACAGAGCTTTTTGCCATGATGTTATATATACAATTATATTATATGATATACTATTATATATAGAGCTCCGAGAGTCGCAAACGGCAACAATCACTTTCTCCTCCATGCAGCAGTTCACCCCGGACTGCACTGAGTTTGACGGTTGAACGCTGATTGGCTGTTACGTTACACATGTCACTCAGTGGCCACGCTGTTGAACGCTGATTGGCTGTCATCACGCGAAATTCGTGTCAAAGTTCAAATATTTCAACTCGAGCGAATTTGTCGCGCCACAAATCCTCGTGAACGCGCTCGCCTGTGCACGGCGAAAGTGTGGTGCGACAAATCAAAACAAATCCAAAAAATTCGCCCGATACGCGTCTATACGTTCACTTTGTATGGGATCTTGTTGCCCCGTCGCGTTTGGTGTGAACACACTGGAGAAGTTTCAAGATAGACAGCCAAAATTGACATTTTTATTCAGAAAATAGCCGGTCCTTTTGCTTCCTGTAAAAAGCATGTTTGTGACACGATATGGATACATCATTTAGCCTGCATGTGGAGGGCCACATAAGGTAAGAAATTGGTTTACGTAAACTTTGCTGCTGGTTCTGTTTGCTCGTGATGACCTGGCCAAAGGTTACCCACGGTCCTAAGCAATTGTGATCTGATTCTGGTTGGGGCTCCAGCTAGTATGCATTGTATAGATTGCAGGTAGTAGCAGCTACACACGGTGCGATTGCTATGCCAATGTGGTTATAGTTGTTTTGTCTGATTGAGATATGTGACAACTTGGAGCCTGGTAGGCCTATCCTGACATAAATATGTTCTCGCATAACCTGTGTGATTATCCTAAACTGTAGGGGATTTTATCTGCGGGCAATTTGCTAATGATGTTGCAATGAGTGAAGTCTACATTGGTCCTTCGCAAGTGTTTACTGGTGGTCAGGATTTGGCAGATGCAATTCTCCTCTAGGCGCTTGTTTTTTTTTTTTTTTTTTTAATGCAGCATAACATATGCTACCAGCAGCCCTTGCTCGTCTTCAAAAGGCTGATGCTCAGTACCTCGTTTCATTTCGTACCTCCTTTACAGTCTGGCATTGTTTGTCTGGTAAACTTTGTTGATATCAAGATAAGTGTTAAATTGCCAACACTGTTCTTTGTCCTGTGTGTATTAGTATTACATATCCCGAGCCAATACCATGGTGTTTCCAACGCAGTTTTGCAAAACAAGCCAAAACACAAACTGTGTTTTCAACTTATTGTTCGAATAGGATTTTCAACACCTGACTATACACTGTAGAGCATATTGTAATGCAGCGTTGAATGGATGAATAGCTTACATAAGGGTACCCAGCACTTTTCAAACCACACTCAAGCTTATGGTTATTGTCCCCACCACTTCTAAAAACAAACTGACGCCCTTGCCAGAAGGTACCCAGACAGCAAGCCAACATTGAATAAATAGTGATTTTCCATCCGAATCATCATTATGGTTGATATTGAAATTTCAATGCAAAATAAATGTTGAATCACCATTACCGTATCGATGAAACCTGATGTTATTAATGTTGATGGCAACAACATTGGAACAACATTGATCTATTGTTTTTAAACATTGATATTTAGGTTACCGGGCGATATTGCCAATATGTTGAAAAGTCATTGATTTAGAGTTGACTGGGAAACGACCGTTGTTGAAAGGCCATCGACAAATAGTTGACCGGGAAATATGATTGAAAATGCATCGATATATAGTTGACCGGGAAATATGATTGAAAATGCATCGATATATAGTTGACCGGGAAATATGATTGAAAATGCATCGATATATAGTTGACCGGGAAATATGATTGAAAATGCATCGATATATAGTTGACCGGGAAATATGATTGAAAATGCATCGATATATAGTTGACTTGGAAATATGATTGAAAATGCATCGATAAATAGTTGACCGGGAAATATGATTGAAAATGCATCGATATATAGTTGTCTGGGAAATATGATTGAAAATGCATCGATATATAGTTGACCGGGAAATATGATTGAAAATGCATCGATATATAGTTGACTTGGAAATGATTGAAAATGCATCGATAAATAGTTGACCGGGAAATATGATTGAAAATGCATCGATATATAGTTGTCTGGGAAATATGATTGAAAATGCATCGATATATAGTTGACCGGGAAATATGATTGAAAATGCATCGATATATAGTTGACTTGGAAATGATTGAAAATGCATTGATATTTGATAGTGATGGGTCGTTCGCGAACGAATCAGTTTGAATGAACGTATTTTTAACACGAACGAACTGAACTGATCCTTCTCTCTTGTTCGTCTCGTTCATTCTCAGGCTTGACTCCTCCCAGACCTACTAGTCGCTGACTCGCTGTTCATTCGCTGACAATGGGTGGTGAAGAGGGAAGAGTAGTGTGCGAAATACGGGGAGTCCCTCATTGGTAAATCGGGGGGGCTCGACCCCCCCGATTTACCAATGAGACCCCCTGAAAGCCTGAAAAGCAAAATTTGAGGGAGGTCTCAAAGTTTGTCAAAAAGATGTATATAGGCCTAGGCTTTACATATATTTTAATGTCACTAATGGTCACTTCAATGTTTTTAAGCTCACCATGTCCAGAATTCAAAATGCATTTATTCACAAAAAATGTTGCCGTATGCAATTTAGCCATGTTCGCCAAACAGAAGAAAGACATAGGGCCCTATTTTAACGGTCTGAAACGCAAGTGGGAAGCGCAAAGCGCAAGTTGCTTTGTGGGCGGTTCTACGGCGCTATCGCTATTTTACAGGCGGATAAATGACACTTGCGTCGCGGCGCAAGTGTCAAAAGGGTTGGTCTGAAGCAGCCCGTAGGTGTGGTTTGGGCGTAACGTCCAACAAACCAATGAGATTGCCAGCTCCCATCCCCTTTAAGAGCCATGAGCGCATTTGAATCGGACGAGTTGATATTTTGACAGCGCGTCTGCAGTCTCCGATGAGACAGATGCACATGAATTTCAAACTGCAAATGGCTCAGTTTATTACTAAATAATATGGCCTAATTCACACATTTCTTCCACAACTTCAGAAATACTGAGTCCTCAAATAAATTTCGGCAAAGAAAACGTAGGCCTATATGATATAACAAATGTTGTGCGGTAACTGTGGTTCTATTGAATGATATACGCAATACATTATAAACATTGTTGTTTCTTATCAGCATTGTATGCTATCCTAATATGCATGTGTCCCGCGGTAATAGACATTGCCATTGATTGTATTATGCGTTACGTGTTTAGTTTGCGTGTGTTTAAACAGAGCACACACGCGCGCCCGCATTCATTCATTCTTTTTAACACTCACTCGCGGTAAAACAATGTTTTTCACGATCAAATACTCATCAATCCTAAAAGTTGAAAAAAGCTGAAACCAGACGGAGGTATGAAGGGTAGTTCCGGAGGCTTGGTGTGAATTACAACCACCTCACTTTGAAGCGCACCAAATCAGCCGGCCGAGACCTCCATGAAGATGTGGTCTCGGTTCGCTTCCAAACGAACCCTGGTGCGGTCAGAACCAGGGGCGGACTGAGGGAAAAAAGTGGCCCGGGAGTTTCTGTCAGACCGGCCCACTCAATACACGGCGCGCGGCCCACTAAGTACACGCCGCGTTGCCCACTCAATGGATTGCGCGTATCGAACAGTCAGTGGCCTTCTGGGAAAAATACCCATACACTTAACATTATTTTGGATGATTACAAAGAAATTACATCATATATGTATGTTTGTTTTTTAATAACATTTGGATCCACCAATTTGCCTGGATGGACACATGGAATAAAATGATTCTTGGCTATTGTAACACTCCAAGGTAGGTATAGTTTGCTAGATGAATATGCTTAACTCTTGGCTAGTATCAGATGGTTATACAAGTATAACTACAAAGCCTTAAGGAATGAATGTCAGCAGAGAAAGACCACACAATAAAGAAACTGGAATCAGAGGGTAGAATTAGCATGAACAATATATTAGAAATGAACAGAACAGAACATACGATGGGGTGTGAACATCAGTGGTATCAGTAGTGTTGCATGCTGGGTGTGTGATTGTTTGTGTGTGTAGGGGTGCTGAAGGTGCATAACAAAACAGTAAGTTACATAACGACGTTCCCGAAATTCAGCCGTGGTGCAGAGTTACAGCCACTCCGAGCCAGTCGCACATTGAGCTTCCCCCAAATGCGCTGTTTTGGTGTCTAGCTATAATGCAAATGAGGAGGAGCGAGGCGGGTCAAGGAGGAGGGTGGGGGTGTGGCCCTGAGCAGCTTGCAGCCACGGTACCATTCGCTCTGTTTACAGTGGATGTATCGCAATGGCGAGGCGCACACAGCCTTTAGCCGTGTTCTGTAAATATTCTAGAACACACGGGAGTCCTGGAGCTCTATATCAAAATATTATCATATAGCCTACATAGATATCTATATCATATAATATTATAACGGCCAAAAGATGTGTGAGCCGATATTATGAATCTCTCCGACGTTCCTGGTTCTTCAACGTCCTCATCAATGTGAAGTAGACTGAACCACGACAAGGAGGAGAAAGGGATCGTTGCCGGGCAGCGCTTAGGCACCTCCGCCTCTGGCGGTGGTCCCTCAGCGGGTCTCAAGCTGGAGACATTCGCCGCTAACAATCCCTTTCTCCTCATGGGTTGAGCGCATGCGTAGAACTGGGTGGCGCGTTGCGTGTATGTATGCAAATCCAAATTCTCTACCTCAATCCGCACAGCTGAGAACACTTCGGCTGTGTAAGAACCAATTTAGAGGTGTTTATTAATAAGGTGGAGATCTTTTCTTACTTTGGACTTCCGAAGTCTGTAAAACACATATTAGAAGACACTTAAAAAAAATCGAAAAATAGTCACCATGAGTGTGAAGACCGATTGCGAGTAGCAGTATAAAAGTCAGTCAGTGCGATTGCGATTGCGATTGCGATTAAATAGGTATAGCTCTTGGAGAAAATTACGCTTGTGCCGCTGTGTTAACCATTGTAGGGCTGATGCGATGATGGGCGTGGGCCGGTACATAATAGTATATTGGGCCATCGGCCCACCGGGGATGTCCCCGGTATTCCCGATGGCCAGTCCGCCCCTGGTCAGAACCCAACCGGTATCACGCCAAGGCGTGAAATAGATACGTTGGTCCACATCGCAAGGCGTGTTCAGTGTCACACTTCGCCTGACCAAAGCGTGAGGAGTACACGCTTTCTTCTCCATTCTAAATGAATGGAGGAATAGCACCAACAGCGGGCGAGACGTTCTCCTACATTTGGTGAAATTGTTACGTAGCAGGGGCGGACTGGCCATCGGGAGGTTCGGGAGATTTCCCGAACGGCCGGACGATTTCAGGCCGAGCCGGCCGGCCGTAATTCTTTTAGATTTTTTTTATTATTATTATTATTATTTATTTTTTTATTATTTTTTTATATTATTTTTTTTGTAAATGATGTAAAAAAAATAAAAAAGTTCAGTAAGCCGTGATTTGGGGTGGCCTGCTGCCGGATATTTGCTTACAGCGCGAAACTGAGCTCTTGCCTGACGGTGAAACGGGGCCGATGTATTACTGTGAATTTAGAGGGGGGAGCACCCCGACAGTGTATGCGGCCAAAGCGAGCGGCCAAAGCGAGCGGCCGAACGTCCCCTCCCAACTTGGACTGCTCCGCGGTCTGTCATTTCTGATTGGCTCAGCCTGACACACGGCCGGGTGACTTACTTCTCGTTGATCTCACTGAAGTTACACGGAAATACGAAAATGTCAAAAAAGAAAAAAGGTGGTGGAGAGGAAAAAGAAAAAGGAAAAAAATGTTAGAGCAAGACGCAGCCAAATGTGCTAAATTAACCGACCTTTTCCGTGGAAAAGCAAGGTTGACGGCGACGCCCCTGTCAGCGAGACCATTGGTGAGGCGGGAACAGGACACAGCATGCTCGCAGCAGCGAGCATGTTTGGCAATATAATAATGACTTAAACTAATTATGGAAGTAGCCTACCAGAGACGTCTGAGAACTATTCATAATATTGTAATGACCACGGAAGAGGCAGTGAATGAAGTATTGATTAGAGAGCGATTCTTTGCTATTGTTTTCTCTAATTATATAAATCCAACTATTTCAATTGAGGAAAGTCTGTCTGTGTGTGTGTCCTAATTTTTCTCCTAAACGGCTTGACCTATCACTCTGAAATGTGAAATGTCGCATAGCCCCTCAATATATACCTGGCCAGAGACTGACAGAGCCACAATTTTTTTCCACTAAAATAATTGTACCTTGCACTATTTAGATCATTTTCTGCCTTGATTTACCTTTCTAGGCACATGCAATTTCTAATATTTTGTACATGGGCAAGATTGCTTATAAAATATTTCCCAGTGATCTTCACAATATTCTAAACACATGCACATCCCAACATTGACATGCACTTGCAATGCACATATCCACAGATAAGGACTAGTTTTTATTATTTTACACCTTGGCAAAATTCTACGCACGCTATTCCCGCGGTCTCATAAAAGGCCTCTCCATCCCAACGTCCCGGGCCAAATTTTTGCCTGCATTAATCTTTTTTTATCTGAAAGGGAAATGCAATATTTTAGGACAGATACACCATTAAACGTGTTTCTAATAAAATTTCTAGCGAGAAATATACCTTTCCTTGCATAATGTCCAGTAGCCTAAGTGAATGTGTATGATCTTTATTTATCTTTATTATCTGAATGGGAAATGCAATATTTTAGGACATATTCACCATTAAACGTGTTTCTTATGACATTTCTAGCGAGAAACATACTTTTTACTTGCATAATCTTCAGTCAGTGATTGTGTCTGATCTTTAGTTTTATAGTTATTAGGAAGATTTTATGGGCTCACTCGCATGTTCCAACGATGTCAGGTTGCTAGGGACGCTGCTTTCGCTAAACTAGCAGCTCACGTGTTTCCTGCGTTTGTGTTATCAAACCGTTACTTGTTTATGTAACTTTTAAGGATATCATCTTGTTAGAAACATGTATATCTGAGAGCCAACCCAGTCGCCAAAACCATACGATGACAGTGTACGTTTTCGTGAACACTGGATTACGTCGCATTTCAACATAAAATAATGTGTTATACACACACACACACACACACACACACACACACACACACACACACACACACACACACACACACACACACACACACACACACACACACACACACACACACACACACGGATATATGGAATATCTTTTGATTTGGGCTGCTTCTAGGACATTTTGGGTGGATTTTGAACGGTATGTGGGTATGGCGACACATGAGTGCCATAAAGCACTCATGTGATAAAAGATGCATTCGGGCGTATAATATTATTCCACACGCGTAGATATGAACTGCGAGCGCGCAAATGATCTCTGCGCGCGCGCAAATTACCTCTGCGCGCGCAAAACTATGGCAAGCCATCCCCGCCAGAAAGCGGCATCATTTAGACGCGTATCACCTTCATTACGCCGTAAAATACGCCGTAAAATGCAGAAAAACTGCGTATTTTACGCCGTCATGCGCAAAAAAGGGCCGCTCTTTGCGCCCGCAAATGAGCCTTTCAAGAGCGCGCGTAAAAAGCGCCGTTTTGAACATCAAAACGCGCATAAAATACGGCGCTTTTGTGCACATCACAACGCCGTAAAATACGGCGTTTCTATAGTATGCTAATAACCTACGCCCTTCTTTTCTCTCAGCCAATGCATTTGAAGTGTTTGCGCCCAATCGCTGAACAAGACAAGCAGACCAAATCAGTTTAGCACAGATCTGCTTTGAGGAGTTCTCCTCTCATTTGTTGTTAGTTGTAGCGTCATATCGATATATATTAGTAAATCCAGTTCCTACAGTGTGGTCACCGTGGCCGTGGCCCAATCGATAGAGACGCTTGCTCTGTAGGCAAGAGGTTGTTAAAAAATAAATAATAATAATACATATAAAGACGTTTCAAACGTTCCATCGAGTCTCTCGCATTCTACAATGGGCAGCTTTATTGTTTCCCATGGGAGCCGGCGAAACTAGATTTCTTCTTCGAAGGTTGTGCTCCACACAGAACCTCCTCACCATCATAACGGAGTACTTCGGGGCACCAGAATGCTTTAGAGCGGTACTGATCGCATCGTGTCTTTCCAGTGTCAAATAGTTCAGGAATAAAATCACCATAAGGTTCAAGTGCGGCCATAACTAAGGCTAAATATAATTAGACAGTCTATTGCTGGTTTAGGTGGTTGGCTCTTTTTTCTTCACTGCGTTCTGCCTTCTGGTGTAGCCTATAACTATAAATGTATCTATTTTTGTAGGCCCTATTTGTGTTGCGGGGGGGGGGGGTTCACATCTACGAGAACCTACGGACTTCAGTGGGGGTTTCATTCCGTCTATACACGGCACCTTCTCAACGAGCAGGTGTGCGCCTGCAGCAGGGGGCGCCAAAATACCTATTCCCCACACAATGTCGTAGGCTACTTCATTGATAACCGCTACGCAGCGCATTTTTTTTTTATACTGCTCGTGGCGCCACCCGTGTGATTTGCCGCCCCCCACAAATATGCCGCCCCGGGCAGCTGCCCGGGTCGCCCGTGCCTAAAACCGCCACTGTTTGTAGGCCCTATTTGTTTTTCTGTTTCGGGTTTTAAAAACCAACACACAAAATCAAATGCCGTTTATTTGTTTATTCCTTTTGCCCTTTTTCAGTTTCAAAACCAAATCTGAAAAACCAAAAAACAATCCTGTTATTAGTTTTTTCTGATTTTGTTATAAATCGGAATATTCAAAGAACGAACCATACACGGATTCTCCTACCTCATCACTTTACTGACACACACAATGTGTGGCAGTAAAGTGACAGGATCATTCCATAGACAAAAATCTTTCCATCTAACTAATTTAATTTAGGAGGATAGTCATTGTAAGTTAGTCATTGTAAGTTAACCAAGTATTCTCATTATAGCCTAGTTATATCCTAGTTTTGCATATTTATACAGTGCATCCTATTTTCATATTTCATGTGGCATCTGTATTTTTATGTAGGCTACAGCATCTGTATTTTAAATATAGCTTATATCTTCTTTTTACATTTTACCTTTGGGCGCTGTATTAGCCTACTGTATAGGCTGTCTGTATTTGTGTAAGAGTTATTTGTATTGTGTAACCTGCTGGATTATGAAAGTTAGTTTGGGGTAAATAAAGTGTCTGTCTGTCTGTATGTCTGTCTGTCTGTCTGGGGGGAAATGCCGTGAAAAATGTACGCACGGTGCGTTCAGGATTAGGACTGATATTATGTCGGCATAGGCCTAATCAATCGGGTTTTAATATTTGAAGCATTCATATCAGTTTATTCTTTTCGGCTACTCTGCTGTTGGCCTTGATGGGGAGATATTTTTTTTGCTTCCATGCACAAATAGTTGAATCCAACAACATTCCTGCGTCTCCAGAGCCCATTTAAGCACCGTGTCAGACTCAGTAGACTGTTACAAGCCTCTGAACGTTGTTAGAGCATGGCTCCCCAGTTCATCAGTGTCTCTCTCTATGGCTCCCTCTCACTCCTTTCCACTGTGTATTTATATCGATTGAACAAGAGAGGATGTTACGATAACTCCGCGAAAATAAAGGCTCCATGGCTGTAATAATTTAAATATAATTAACTTATAAAGCGTGTAACAAGACACCTAGATGATCTGGCTGGCTGACTAAAAAGGCACTGAATTTGGAACTTATAACACAGGAGGTCTGGCTTGCGGACTAAAAAGCATTGCGATCATAAAAGCGTGACCATCTGACAATATATAGATTCGATCCGACAACCTCTTCCCTACATAGCAAGCGTCTCTATCGATTGGACCACGGTTATCACAACGTTGAAACTGCATTTACTAATATATATAGCCTATCTATATGAATATGACGCTACAACGCCAAATGAGAGGAGATCTGTGTTGAACTGATTTGGTCTGCTTGTCTTGTTCAGCGATTGGGCGCAAACACTTCAAATGCCTTGGCTGAGAGAAAAGAAGGGCGGAGATTATTAGCATACTAGAGAAACGCCGTATTTTACGGCGTTGTGATGTGCACAAAAGCGCCGTATTTTACGCGCGGTTTGATGTTCAAAACGGCGCTTTTTACGCGCGCTCTTCAAAGGCTCAATTGCGGCGTAAAAAGCGGCGCTTTTTTGCGCATGACGGCGTAAAATACGGCGGTTTTCTAGATTTTACGGCGTTTTTTACGGCGTAATGAAGGTGATACGCGTCTAAATGATGCCGTTTTCTGGCGGGGATGGCTTGCCATACAAAACAGCCTCTCGCGCGCGCAAAACAACCTCTTGCGCGCGCAAAACAGCCTCTCGCGCGCGCAAATTAACTCTGTGCGTGCAAAACTGCCTCTCGCGCGTAACAGCCTCTCGCGAATGATGTTCTGCTCTCGCGCACAAAAATTTAGTTTTTGCACTATGGGGGAGGGAACCAAGGCAGGGCGGGCTTTCCTATGATTGGCCGTTTCTGAAGCGCGATATTTGATTGACAGCCCTCCTCAGCCCTCCTCTCATTCAATTCTGAATTGTACAGTAAATGGCTGAAACGATAGTTACGTATTGTAACTCCAGATTCTATGAGTATAGGCGCAATCTTTTAAGTGTCGGCCTCATTGTCCTTTAAATAGCTGAAGAAAAGCTGTTTATTGGGAGCAGAACGTCCGCCGGCGCCCGACTATATCTGCGAAATGCAGACGTCGTTGAGGCACGCCGCACTCGGACGTAATTGAGGCCCACGCTGTTGGCAGGCGGGGATTACACATTTTTCAGTGCTACGGCTCACGCCTAGGGATAACCCAATAGCGATAGCCTTAAAAGGCTGCGCCTATACTCATAGAATCTAGAGTTACAATAGTAACTATCGTTTCAGCCATTTACTGTACAATTCAGAATTAAATGAGATGAGGGCTGAGGAGGGCTGTCAATCAAATATCACGCTTCAGAAACGGCCAATCATAGGAAAGCCCGCCCTGCCTTGGTTCCCTCCCCCATAGTGCCAAAACTAAGTTTGCGCGCGAGAGCAGAACATCATTCGCGAGAGGCTGTTACGCGTGAGAGGCTGTTTTGCGCGCGCAGAGGTAATTTGCGCACGCGCGAGGCTGTTTTGCGCGCGCAGAGGTCATTTGCGCGCGCGCAGAGATCATTTGCGCGCTCGCAGTTAATATCTACGCGTGTGGAATAATATAATACGCCCGAATGCATCTTTTATCACATGAGTGCTTTATGGCACTAATGTGTCGCCATATGTGGGCAGGACGTTTTTTGCAGGACCTGGCAACCCTGCGCTGTTGCCCGATGCACTATCATTCAACTTGAACATGTGTTTTTACAGTATAGAGGTGTGGAGGGATGACCTAGTGTGGCAACCCGTCCCCAACCCCTCGGGCTGGAAGACCCAGGGGAGAGGTTGTGGAGCGAGTGTACCGCCCATACCTTGCATGCGGAGCCAGAGGACATCCCTCCCGGCACACTAATCAGAGAAATAGGAAACACCTGGGGCGGTGTTAAACCCGAACCACAGGTCAGTCAGCGTATTCTCTCTCGTTATCCCCATGTGGGCGTGTTTGGAGTTATCCCGAATAAATGATGCCACATTCCTACAATGATAAAATGCAATTCAATGTGGAAGTAACCCAAGTATTCAGAATGCAATACTCTGATTGATTGATTACATTTGTGGGCATTTATTCTGCAATCTGTAACTGGAAACATATTAAAAGTATCCTTCCCAACACTGATAGCGCATATTTACAACAATTCAAAGACATAAACCATTTAGCTATAAATGTCTGCCTATTTAGCAGTCTTATATCAAACTGAGTGTGTTGTTTTGGTGTTCCAATAAAGTTATACACAAAAATGGGCAAAAGCTACAATATTATTTTCAATATGATTAATATTTAAACTAAAACAATCAACACTAAAATAATATCATCAATAATATCATATCTCATTTAAATGACTTACCCTACACACGGAGTCAAGTGCATCAAGTAACCGAGTTGGTCCTATCGAGACACATAAAGGGGAGAGGCGACCTATCATATTACAACATTGAGGACGTCTTTAATATCACAAAGTGCAACTCAATGTGCTTAACAAAAGATATGATGATTCAAGGGAGTTTTTTCTTGCCCGTGTGGGGGCATGGGTAAAGGGGGGTGTCACAAATATTTGGCCTGTTAAGCCCTTTGAGACTGTAATGGTGATTAAGGGCTAGACAAATAAAATTGAATTGAATTGAATTGAATATGATGACAATTTTTAAATTTGACAAACGGTTAGGTTAGGTACGTTTTTGGAGGGGTAAAAAGATCATAGTGTTATCGTGGTGTAGAAATATATATAGATATATATAAGTAAGAATTCAGAGGGAGGTTAAAAGTACAGATAGGCATATATATAAAAAAAAAAGGTAAAAGGGCATATAGCAAAAGGAAATTAAAAACAGTTCAATCTTCGGCTTTTATCTTTTATGTCAAGTTTTAAAAATGAGAACTGTTGGGGCACTTTGTATTTGCTCAGGAAGTGAACTCCATAGACAAACAGCCTAAAAGATAAAAGCCGGTTCACCTTGTTTTTATCTGACTCTTATATGCAAACTGTGTTCCTGTGATCACAGTGGCCTTGATGGTGTATCACTGAAGCAAGTCAGGTATATAGTCCGGTCCTATCCCATTTAAAGATTTGTAAACCAGCCTTTGAAAATGATTCTGCAATAAACTGGGAGCCAGTGTAGGGATTTTAGTATTGGGGTAATATGGTTGGTTCTTTTTTTTTTTTTTTTTTTTTTTTTTGGAATTCTAGCTGCTGCATTTTGTATCAATTGAAGTTTCTTTATGGATGTTTTAGGGATGCCTGTAAAAAGGCCATTGCCGTAGTCAAGCAGATCAAGGCATGAATGAGTATCTCCAGATCATCTTTGACATGAACTCCTTTCGGTTTAAGGAGGAGAGCAAGTGGAACACCTTACAAGAGCTCACAAAAATGCATTAATGTCTCAAATCATAGTACAACTATGTATTTCTAAATGAACTATTCAATTGCCGTTGCAATTGTAACCTGTGCTCTCTCTCTACAGGGCTGACCCGAGGCTGCCGTGTGACGCCGCAGACGCAGCCGTGTGACGCCGCAGACAACTTCCGGGTTGCCGGCTTGGTTTGTTTGGTTTGGTTAGCAGGACGCTTAGCGTCGACCTGCTATCTCGGTTTGTATCTATTTTCGGTATTTATATCTGCGACCTGTTCTGCATACTCTGTATTGTATTCGCTGTTTCCTCGTTGGAGCTCCGTCTGCATCAAACCACAGTAAGCATGGATTCCGGTTGTTCTTGTTCTTGCTCTGACTTTCTCATGGATAAGATAGCTCTGCTAGAGAGACGTATCTGTCAGTTAGAGGAGGAAAGGGTAGCGAGCATAAAGAAAACAGATACTCCAGAAAGTATAGAGAAGAGACCCGCCAGGCGGACTCGTGGAGCTAACGCTATCGTTAGCAGTGACTCCGTCAAGGCAATCCTGTCGGCAGCACCACTTGCGAGGCAGGTTGCGGTCAGTACCCTGCCTCGCAAGTCTTTTTCGGGGGTAAAAACGCTAGTCATAGGTGACTCTGTTACACGTAAAGTTAGGCTACACTCGCCAGCGAAAGTTATTTGCCTACCTGGGGCCAGGGCTCCCGACATTGAAGCTAAACTTGGGGTGCTGACATGCGGTCAGACCTCATACGGAGTTAGATTAGATGCACCAAACACCGACACTAGTTTCGACAACATTGTAGTCCATGTCGGCACCAACGATGCTAGGACAAGACAAACTGAGGTCACAAAAAGCAACATAGCTAGGCTTTGTGACTTCGCCAGAAAGATGTGTCGGCATCGATTAATTCTCTCTGGCCCTCTGCCCGATAAGGGTAATGATGAGCGTTATAGTAGATTATTGTCTCTAAATCGCTGGCTGGCACGATATAGTTCAGAGCAGGGCTTTGGTTTCATAGATAACTGGCCCTCCCTGTGGGGTCGCCCTGGTGTGCTCATGAGAGACGGCCTACACCCTACTGGGTTAGGCGCCTCAATTATGTCAAAAAACATAGATAGATGTCTTAGTCAGGCGTGACTCATCCACTCACAGCACGCTGGGCTGCAGGAGTTTAGCAAACCTGCTAGCAACATGGTAGTCTACGTTGCAGAGTCTAGAACAGCAGATGGGTTAGCTGAACCAGGATCTATTGCACCAATTGTTTCAGAGCTGAGTGTTAACCGGACTCCCTCTGCAATTAACGCTGTACCTATATGTACGGTGGTGCAAAACTGCATGACAGAGCAGAGTGTTAATCGCACTCCCTCTGAAATTAACGCTGTACCTATATGTACGGTCGTGCAAAATCGCATGTTAAATCGCATGACAGAGCTGAGTGTTAACCGCACTCCCTCTGAAATTAACGCTGTACCTAGTACAGGCGTGCAAAATCGCATGGCAAATCGCATGATAAACCGCACGTCAAATCAAATACTAACAACTAACCGGCTCCCCCTGAAATTAACACTGTACCTATATGTGCGGCCCCGCTCTGTCTCGAGGTGTAAAACCCGCAGGCGAGGGCCGCGACCAGTATGTCGAACTCTGGCGATCCCACTGATCGCCTCAGAGCTGAGTGTTAACCGGACTCCCTCTGAAAATAATAAAAAGGAAGCACTCAGAATAGGGTTCATGAACATAAGGTCGCTTTCATCGAAGGCACTCTTGGTCCATTATCTAATTATTGATAAAAAAAGATCGACATACTGGGGCTTTGTGAAACCTGGTTAAAACCAGATGAGTTTCTAGCCCTAAACGAAGCTACTCCACCCCATTACGTTAGCACCCAAGTATCTAGAGAAGTTAAGAAAGGTGGTGGAGTAGCCCTGATATCTAATTCTAAGCTTAATTTAAAGCCAAAGAATAGATATATTTTCAGATCCTTTGAGGTGCTAGCGCTCTGCACTTCAGCTCCCCGAGAAGCGAAACGAGTTCCAGACTCTTTCGTTTTAGCTGAAGTATACCGTCCCCCAGGACCGTATTCAGTTTTTCTGGATGAGTTTTCTGACTTTGCAGCTGATTTGGTTACATACTCAGACAATATTTTGCTTATTGGGGATTTCAACATTCATGTGAATAACCCGTCTGATGCCCTCGCAAGGGCTTTTCTGTCCATTATAGATACGCTTGGCTTCAAACAGCTCGTCCAGCACCCAACCCACATCGGTGGAAACACGCTGGATCTCGTTCTGACCCGCGGTGTAGACATTTCACAGCTAGTGGTCTCTTCCTACACCTCAGCTTTATCAGACCACTTTTTGCTCACTTTCCAGGTGGTGGTATCCTGCCCCTGCGACGATCAGCAAGCTACTTTCAGCTGTCGCCGCATCACACCTGCAACCATTACAGCTATGGCAGATAAGTTATCTGGTTCACTTGCACCTCTCTGTAACTATAGTGGTTCTGTGGAGTGCCTTACTGATGACCTCAACATTTCCTTGTCTGTTGCCATTGATTCAGTTGCTCCGAACGTAACTAAAAAACGAACATTGAAAAAACCAGCCCCCTGGTTTAATGCAGAAACGCGAATTTTGAAGCGAAACTGCAGGATCCTTGAACGCAAATGGCGCTCGACTAAACTTGAGGTCTTTCATCTTGCATGGCATAACAGTCTGCTCACCTATAAGGGTGCGTTGACTATTGCCAGGAATGCCTACTTTTCCAGTATCATCAATTTGAATAGAAACAATCCTAAGTTTCTTTTTGACACGGTGAGGAGTCTCACTCAGAAACAAACTCAGACCGTAGGCTCATCGATCGTGGCAGGTGAATTCATGGATTTCTTTGAGAATAAGATGCAATCAATTAGAGAGGAAATTGATGCTTAACGGGCGGCTAATCCTACACATCCTGTGGGGCAGGATGGGGTTCTCCCAAGTAGGATGGTGAACTCTGACGCAACTCTCTTGGAGTTCAAGGCAATTCCTTTGGTGGAACTTGAGAGGGTAATAAAGGCATCAAAGCCAACAACTTGTATGTTGGATCCTCTCCCTTCCAGGGTTCTTAAGGAACTTCTTCCAACGGTGGGGCCTGCAATCCTCTCGCTTATGAATCTTTCATTTTCAACAGGAATTGTTCCTTCCAATTTCAAGGCTGCGGTGTTAAAACCGCTACTCAAAAAGCCTGGCCTAGATCCTGAACTAGTCAGGAACTATCGGCCTATATCGAATCTGCCCTTCCTGTCCCAAGGTACAGGAAAGGATTGTGGCAAAGCAAATCGTTGATTATCTGACGAGGAACAATCTCTTTGAACCTTTCCAGTCGGGGTTCAGGAATTTCCACTCAACTGAAACTGCTATTACAAGAGTTGTAAATGACATCCTTTTAGCTTTGGATAAAAATACAAGCACAATGCTTGTGCTTTTGGATCTGAGCGCTGAGTTTGATACGATCTACCACAGCACTCTTCTACACCGTCTTGAGCACTATGTTGGTTTCGGGGGTGCGGCTCTTGGTTGGCTTGAATCGTACCTCACAGATAGAACCCAATTTGTGTTTCATGAGGGTGCAGAATCAAAGCACTGTAAATTACGCTTCGGCGTACCACAAGGGTCGGTTCTTGGTCCATTACTTTTTGCAATTTACATGCTTCCCCTGGGCGACGTTATCCGCAGCTTCGGAATTAGTTTCCATTGCTATGCGGATGACACCCAGCTCTACATTCCTGTAGATTCCGGGGACTCGGCCCAGATTCAAAGGGTTGAGTCCTGTCTGGCTGCTGTGAAGGGCTGGATGTCACAAAACTTCCTACAGCTTAATTCTGGGAAGACAGAGCTGATAGTTATCGGCTCGAAGCGGGACCGGAGAGAGTTTGAGGATGTCACTCTGTGGGATGGCTTAGCCATCCCACAGAGTGCGTCCGTCAAAAATCTTGGTGTCCTGTTTGACCCTCAATTATGCTTTGACCAACATATAAGAAGTATAACTAGAATTGCCTTTTTCCATCTGAGAAACATTGCAAGAATCAGACCAATGTTATCTGCAGCGGATGCAGAGACACTGATTCATGCATTTGTTTCGTCAAGACTGGACTATTGCAATGCACTGTTCTCGGGATTACCGAACTCTACCACAAAAAGTCTACAGCTGGTACACAATGCGGCAGCTAGACTGCTGACCAGAACGAGAAAGTTTGATCATATTACACCTATTCTCCCCTCTTTACATTGGCTACCAATAACTTTCAGATCAGACTTTTAAGGTGCTATTGCTAACCTATAAATAATAATAATAATAATACATTTAATTTAGAGGCGCCTTTCAAGACACCCAAGGTCACCTTACAGAGCATATAGTCATCATTCAAAACTATGTAAAACAGACTAGGAATAAAAGGAAAACAGAGGTTAAACATGAAGAATAATAATAATTAACACTCAAAGATGCCTAAAGTGAAGTGGGGACCTCACTAACCACCACCAATATGTAGCACCCACTTGCGTGATGCACGGCAGCCAATCAAACCAATAAAGCCTTGCATGGATTATCTCCATCGTACCTGAAGGACCTGATTATTCCTTATAGTCCTTCTCAGTCCCTCCGGTCTTCGGGAGCGGGCCTTCTTTCATTGCCGGAGGGTTAAAAAGAAATCGGCTGGACAGAGAGCGTTCGCCTATCGAGCCCCCTTCCTAGGGAATAGGCTGCCATCAGCGATCAGGGAAGCTGACTCTATGGAGCTATTCAAAGGAAAGCTCAAAACGCACCTCTATAATCTTGCATTTGGAGTGTGAAAATGACAGATGCGAAGTGAAGACTACTCTGTTTGCTTGTGCTTTTCTTATTACATTATACATTCCCACTATGTACTTTTCCGTTCTAATTCACTATTCTGTCAGTTGTAGCGTGCTGCGGGTGCTGGACTGGATGCCTGGACTCTCCTCATGGATAACCGGCCAGAACCCCATCACCATTTTAATATGATGTGCATGTATTTACCTGTATGTCAATTGTGGCACCCATTGCACTCCTGACCTAGCCTGGCTCCGCCCGCCTAATTACTTCCGCTCAATTTGAATTTCCCTTCAGTACTAGGTCTGGACCTGCTGTATGTAATTTGGTTTTCTGCGGCCGCCAATCAGCGAACAGAGGGCGTGTCTGAGAACAATGACGATAAAGTCGTACGCCAGTTTGAGTTGTTGTTGTAGGTCGGTAGTTGATTTACAATGTGCAATTTTTCCCTGATAAATTAAATTCGACGAACAAAACCTGCAGCTGTCGTTGATGGACATTTTCGTGCAGACGCGCAAGGTGTTTGGTTTGTGTACAACCTGCGCGTGATTCCCGGCGCATGACATGCGTCACAACCAAACGTTAGCGATTGGTTATGGCAGATCCAGAGTGGCACTGGGCAGATCCAATCATTTTAAACTTCAACAGACACCCGCCTTCAAGTGAGTTAACGTTTGTCAATTGATTAGGTCCAGACTCTCTGTACAAATGAAATGAAGTGAAGTACGAGAGTGGTAGAACCAGGCTACTCCTGACCATCCCTGGAAGAAGGGCTCCCCTACACTGCGTTTCTTCTCAAGATTTCTTCCTTGCTGATTCAAGGGAGTTTTTTCTTGCCCGTGTGGGGGCATGGGTAAAAGGGGGGTGTCACAAATATTTGGCCTGTTAAGCCCTTTGAGACTGTAATGGTGATTAAGGGCTATACAAATAAAATTGAATTGAAGTCCCTCAGTTTAGCAATATTCTTTAGGTGGTAAAAAGTCTGATTAGGCCCCTCCCTAATCGGACTGCTCCGTGTTCAGTCTGATTGGCTCAGCCTGACTCACAGCAGGGTCACTTCCTGTTTACCTTCCTCTGAAGTCACAGGAAAATAAGAAAATGTCAAAGGGACAGGACAGAGCAGCATAGATATGACAGGTGAACTAGCGGGCATGCTTGGCAATATAATAATGAATTAAACTCATTAATATTAGCCTTACATTAAATGTATTTGATTTATTTGTCTATCATTTTGTTTTCTTTGTATTTAAAGGGAATTGTTCCTCCTAAATGATAAAAAAAAAAAACATAAATTAAGAGAATATCAACTATTCCCTTGAATGTGTTGGCATGCTAAATTAAAATTATTTGATACTTGTCATTTTCATGCAGATGAAGCTCTACAGTCAACTCAGGCAGATTCATCGTCCAGCAAATGGGAGCTGAGCTAGCTACACGCCCATATGAGGGATTTCATCTTTTTGAATGCCCAGCCTCAAAAGATTTTGACCAATTATTTTCTTCCACCCTCAACAACCCCCCGGAAAAGGTATACGCATCTGTGAAACCAATGATTGTATAAACAGAAAGTGGCTCAGATGCTGTAACAATGTAACAACTATGTTCTGTTCAGTTTTTTTTGCCAATGCAAAGACACTATTTGGAACATTTTCAGCCTCTCTAGGCAAATGGAATTTCCAATATGTTCTACATGTGTAACAGGGTGTCATATCCCTTTAGTTATAATTACACAAAATTGCCTTAATTGCCTTTTACAGTTTTTTTTACCAGAAGTTTAACTTTCCAGCTGCCTTATGTTCCCTTTCTATTTGATTTTGTTCTTTGATTTAGCTCCACCTCCTTCTGTACTCCCGCCCACATTTCTGAGAACCCCATAAGTTTCCTGTCCCCCCTGCCATCTTCCCTTTTATAGTTGGGAAGAGGTGGGTGCATTTATTTCCCCCCATTTTGATCAAATCTTTATCCATCTTATAATCTTATAATATCCACTTTATATTAATTATTTTGACTATACATTGTTTAATGAAAGTGTCATCATGTAAATATCAATGCATAGATTCAGTCTTTTGGAGAACGTTATATTTTATTACGATAGGCTAGCATGCACCTGACCTTGGTGTAATGATGCTAGTAGCCCTCCCCCTCTGTGTGCTTTGTATAGGAGTTGGAGGATTGTTTAAGGGCACTTTCTGAAAGGAAGCTGTAGTTTTGTATTTATCTTCAGGTATGTCTTTTATTTCTTTTATTTTATACATTTTGGTGGTGAAGTTGTCTAGCCCCTTTTTGTTCTGATTCTCTTGGGAAGAGGAGTTGGAGGATCGTTTAAGGGCACTTTCTGAAAGGAAGCTGTAGTTTTATATTTGTTTTCAGCGGCAAACAATAAATGTTTGTCGGATTTCCCGAGTCCGGACTGAGATCCTGGGTCACATGTTTGTTCAAGAAAAACACACAACGCCGATTCAGCCAGTCACACATGGACTAGATTGCTGATATAATATTTGCCTGTGGTCCTCACACAATTCTAACCACACGCACATCCCAACATTGACATGTATTTGCAAAGCACATATCCACGGTTAAGGACTAGTTCCTGTTATTTTACACAGTGGCACAATTCTACACACGTTATTCCCGCGGTCTCATGAAAGGCTTCTCCATCCCAAAGTCCTGGGCAAAATTATTGTCCCAGTCCATCCCTGCACGCACGTATTTCATTTGTAACTTCAATTAGAGCTGTTTCAGTACTGTGATTAGAACGAAAACCTATTTGGAAAATATCAAAGTAATTATTTAGTGTCAGAAATGTGGAGTTCATTATTTTTGCCAATGACTTGACTTTGCCAATGAATAGTAAGTTGGATATTGGCCCGTAGTCTTTTAAGATAGTCATCCACATTTTTCTTTTTAAGTAGGGGCTTGACGACAGCTGTATTCAGTGATTTAGGGAACGAGCCAGTCTGCAACGATGTATTCATGATTTGAAGCAGCTGTGAAGAGGTGAAGAACAGATATCAAGAAGTTGGTGGGCAGAGTATCTAAAACACAGGTGGAAGAGCTGAGGCTTCGCACATTTTTTTTTCTCCAGATTTTCAGAGTCAATTAAAATAAACTCTGACATGTCATCAATTGTTCCTGTCTTTATAGTTGGTTCAGGGTTGGCCTTTTGTGATTGAGACGAAATATTCTGATCCAGATTTTATACATTTTACACCCACAAAAAGATCAAACTCATTACATTTGGCAGCGAGGACTCTGGTCATGGGTGCAGTGGACCACCCTGAGCAGGGATAGAGCATGGTGGTGGGTTTAAGGTAGTTCACGTGTCGATGGGTTTAAAGGTATTATGCCACCAGGTGTGAGTGTCATTAGCCGTTACAAGCCGTTTTCATAACCTGCCCCTTCTGACATCACAAGTGGGCGTGTCCACCTAGATCTATGAGGGATAGATAAGCAATATTTGGCTAATCACACTCACACCTGGTGGTATAGTATGTCACCTTTAAGGTAGTTGGTGGAGGTAGTTGAGGGCTGGTCTGTGGAGGAGAACCGGTTTAGATGGGGGGGGGGGGGGGGGGCTGTCCACATCCAGTCCTGGAGTCCTGGGCGGTGGGATTAACAATGTTTCCTGCTGCCTCTTTTTCTCTCTCCATCCCTCTTCCTCTCCCCAATCCCTCTTTCTCTCCCCCTCATCCCTCTCTTTCCTCTCTCCAGTCTTTCTCCATGACTCTATCTTATCATGCATCTTCTTAAGATAAAGGTATCCTCTTTTTTCAGCTGACATCTCTCTCTCTCTCTCTCTCTCTCTCTCTCTCTCTCTCTCTCTCTCTCTCTCTCTCTCTCTCTCTCTCTCTCTCTCTCCCTCTCTCTCTCTCTCTCTCCCCCGCTCTCTCCCCCTCTCTTCCTCTCTCTCTCTCTCTCTCTCTCTCCCCCTCTCTCTTCCTCTCAATTCAATTAAAAACAAGCTTTATTATCATGGGAAACCAACGTTAACAATGTGAACTTGTGAGATGACAGGGAATCTCAGGTGAGGGGATCGAAGTGACCGGAGTGGGAGTGGCAGGGTCTGTCACGTTAGGGGATAAGTCTCAGAATATCTCGTGGACAGGGGGAGATCAAACAACAAAAAAAACTAAATGAAGACAAAGAACGTACATGACAATCTTGTTATTAAAGCCCTGGAGAAAACCGTGCAGACTCTTCACACCAGGGGTGTAACCTGTCCTTATACAAACCGTATCGACCCTTTGTCTATCTGAATCCCTCTGGCTGAAGCTGCCTTGGTTTCACATTGGTCCCCAGGCCTGAATATTACTAAATACTGGTGGCGCGGAACATTCAATGACAATTCAATGATTTCAAAGAAGCAAGAACCTATTCATATAGCACATAAGGCAAGATATTGATTAATATCCTTCTAAGGGTACAGTTAAATGATCCCTCACCATCAGTGATTATATTTGAAGGGGGGCGAGGGAGACTTCCTGGCAGAGAAATGGCGTCTATTGGAGAATTAGTAGCTGATGATTGAGGATGGATAAAAGTAAACCAGCAAACATTGCAGACGGAGCAGATTTAGAGCAGTGACAAGACATTCAAAATCCGTGGCCTTATTTAAGGGAGATGTTAATGATCATCATATTGTTATTTTATTTGAAGTTAGAATGGTTGAGGTTCGGTGTCTACTTCAATAAAGAGGTTGAATCAGTACTTTTACCAGTGTCTTTTTTACATAAGTGTCTTTACTTCAAAATAAAAAAAAAAAACATTAATGAAACAAGGTTACATACTACAGCTTTAAACCCGCACTATGTCACTTTTCTACAGGAATTTGCTGAATGACATAAACATAAACCTAACCCTAACCCTGAAAATGATTAAAGGTCCCATGACATGCTATTTTATGTATTCTTTAATATAGGTATTAGTGGGCAACTAACACAGTATTCAAAGACGTTCCCTAAATTCAGCCGTGGTGCAGAGTTACAGCCACTCCGAGCCAGTCGCACATTGAGCTTCCCCCAAATGCGCTGTTTCGGTGGGCGTGTCAAGGAGGAGGGTGGGGGTGTGGCCCTGAGCAGCTTGCAGCCACCATGCGCTCTGTTTACAGTGGATGTATCGCAATGGCGAGCCGCACACAGCCTTTTGCCGTGTTCTGTAAATATTCTAGAACACACGGGAGTCCTGGAGCTCTATATCTAAATATTATCATATAGCCTACACAGATATCTATATCATATAATATATATTATCATGGCCAAAAGCTGTGTGAGCCGATATTATGAATCTCAAACGACCGCGTTGGGTTCTCCGACGTTCCTGGTTCTTCAACGTCCACATCAATGTGAATACACACACTGTAACGCAAGTGTTTCTTGTCGGTTCTTTGACGTGTCTTGTATTTCCACAACGAGACTGTCGTGGGGGTTATCTGAGCCATGATTGAGAAGGAATTGGGGGAAAGGAACTTTGATTTGACTCGCTGAAGTACATGAACTGCGACATGCCGCCGGTTGCCGCGAGGCACCATCGCCCGGCAGCGGGCAGCCGGCAGCAGGCAGCGCGCGGTTCAGTCGACTTCAGGTTGATGTGAAAGTGGAAGAACCAGAGACGTCGCAGAACCCGACAAAGTCGTTTGTGATTCATAATATCGTCTGGAGGCGCACACAATATGTTATATGATAGATATCTATGTATATGATATTATTTTGATATAGAGCTCCAGGACTGTAACGCAAGTGTTGTACACTTCCTTGTTATTTGGATAACCGTTCTGCTGTTGGTGTGACGTCGGACTCTCGTATCTGGTATTTCTACAACGAGACTCGTATTGGGGGTTATCTCAGCCAAGGTTGAGAATGAATTGGGGGAAGGAACTTTGGCTTTGACTCCCTCAAGAACATGAACCACGACAAGGAGGAGAAAGGGATCTTTGCCGGGCAGCGCTTATGCACCTCCGCCTCCGGCCGTGGTCCCTCAGCGGGGCTCAAGCGGGAGACATTCGCCGCCAACAATCCCTTTCTCCTCCATGTCGTGGTTCATGTTCTTGAGGGAGTCAAAGCCAAAGTTCCTTCCCCCCAATTCATTCTCAACCTTGGCTGAGATAACCCCCAATACGAGTCTCGTTGTAGAAATACCAGACGTGTTATGCGCCATCACACCAACAGCAGAACGGTTATCCAAATAACAAGGAAGTGTACAACACTTGCGTTACAGTCCTGGAGCTCTATATCTAAATATCATATAATACATAGATATCTATATCATATAACATATTGTGTGCGCCTCCAGACGATATTATGAATCACAAACGACTTTGTCGGGTTCTGCGACGTCTCTGGTTCTTCCACATCAACCTGAAGTCGACTGAACCGCGCGCTGCCTGCGGCCGGCTGCCCGCTGCCGGGCGATGGTGCCTCGCGGCAACCGGCGGCATGTCGCAGTTCATGTACTTCAGCGAGTCAAACCAAAGTTCCTTTCCCCCAATTCCTTCTCAACCATGGCTTAGATAACCCCCACGACAGTCTCGTTGTGGAAATACAAGACACGTCAAAGAACCGACAAGAAACACTTGCGTTACAGTGTGTGTATTCACACACACACATGTGGCGCTCGCACGGTCGAGTCTCATTGGCGGGCCAACGTCTCTGGGCGGGCCAGGCAGAGTAAGGGGAGGAGCTGAGATTCCTCATGACGTCATGAGCACAGATTTCCAAATCAGCGCGCTTGAGCCTCCGTTTTTTCAAAGGCGAGCAGAACAGCTAGTGCTCGTTTTACACCAAACGCAAGTTTTAGCCACTGGGGGACCATAGGCAGGCTAGGGGAACTCATATTTATGTTAGAAAACCTCATGAATTGAGATTTTCATGTCATGGGACCTTTAAGCTATTACTGTAGCAACAACTCAAGCCAGTAGTGGTTGTTAATGGGAAAACATGCATAGTACTGGAAGATAACTTTCTCTTATAGCGTATGGATCCGTCGGGATTCTTCCTATCCGTAGTGGATACATTGGAGATGGTTTTTGTAGTAGTGCAGCTGTAGTTTATACTGCACATCACCCTTTCCAGGGTGTCTGAACCGACCGTATTGAGCATTGGCCCCTCTCGGCTGATGGCCAATGGAAACATGGCCGCACGAAGCAACCATCAACTGGCCAAGACCATCCATGAAGAATTCTGAAGAGGAAAAGACAAAACAGCAATTATTGGATGTTAAGCAGAATAATAGAGTAGCAGGAGCGCTTCCTGTGTACATCCAAAACGACTTGTCCCGACGGGGGAGCATATGTCGGAAAACTAAAATTAATAAACAGAAAAGGTGAGGTGATGGTAATGAATCCAGGTCCAGGCAGTACATATTTCGATGATATTGTTGATAAACAAATTGGATATCTGCCCCATTATGGAACTACAAGTCCTCGCACCAGTGACAACATGACAACTGAATGATTTCTCATTGTTATTGTGGTTTTATGACGGTGGACGAGCAGACACTTTTTATGGCATATTCAAAAAGGCAATATTTATTTAGACCCGCTGCCCGTCTCACAATAGCTGCCAACACTAAGCACTGCTGTCCAATTCATCTGATACCTCAAAGCCAGAAATATGTAACTTATGCAAAATATTTTGCCTGCTGAATTGAGACAAAACCTATATTTAATTTATGCAAAAATTGAAGGAGTTTCAGCCTTGCGTGTCATGCCGTGTAGCCTTAGTGCTTGTGCAACTGCTCCAAAGATGAGGTAACTTCACATCCAGGAGCGATATAGCTCCCTCTATAATAGCGCTGTTGGTAGCTAGCATTTAAAGACTGAAGACCTACTTTGGATTGCCATGTATCTACCAGTGAAGCAAAAAGAAAACTCCCCATTCTCATTCATTGTGGATGTATGTACACAAACCCAAAGGGCTACATGTCATAGATGTGGCTGGGAACATACCTGAATGTGCCACTCTCTTCAGCTTGGGGTCAAATCTCACTCGATTCACAGCGTCGGTACGAGCCAGGAAGAAGTTGACCACCCCATGGACTATGGAGCATTGTGGGTAATTTGGTAGTGATTGGAACTTTATGTCGGACTTCCTGTCCATACAGCCTCCAGCAACACCATCGCCTTCCTCATAGGCGATGGAGAAGTAGAACTGGTTTCCAGAAACCGAACCCCCAACCTAAGAAGTATAACGAGAAATTACATCTTCAAACTCATGCTTTATTCATAAAAAAATAGTAATTGAGTAATATGATTCTCACCACATCCAACTCTGGTGTTGCCTCCATCACCTCCACCAAATCCTCTATCTTTGTTTTCTCAGTGAATAGAAAGTCGTCATCCACCCAAAGAAAGTACTTGGTGGTGACTTGAGAGACAGCCAGGGTTCTGCCGGCAAACCATCCCTGTGGAAGGGAAGGATTTGAAATCAACTTCAATACTTGACTACTCTTATGTGATGTCCAAGCACAAGACTGACATTATGGTGTGTGTGTGTGTGTGTGTGTGTGTGTGTGTGTGTGTGTGTGTGTGTGTGTGTGTGTGTGTGTGTGTGTGTGTGTGTGTGTGTGTGTGTGTGTGTGTGTGTGTGTGTGTGTGTGTGTGCACATGGTTCCAATATATGCCTACCTGTCCCCCAGGCATGATGTATTGCAGAACATTTTCTTCTGTGATCTTTTCTGGAGTAAAGCTGTCATCGGCTACGATGAGCACCACGTCTTTGTAGAATTGCCTGAGGCTTCTTATGAGGACCTTCAACTCTTTGTAGCGCATAAAGGTCTTGGTGGTGACTGTCACTTGGTCGCTAATGTCTTTGAAAGAGTGGAGGGGGGGGGGTAGAGAGAGGAAGAAGGTAAGGGTTCATGATTCTACTCAACTGTAAAAATTGAAGATTTATAAGGAAAAACTTTTGTTGTTATACTTGTTCCCATGTCGAAAAGAACAGGTACGGTTGGTTGCCGAATGGCGATGGGGAACACAGCTTCATGAAGCTCAAACGAGAAGTGAACTGATTGAAAAATAAGTGAAAAATATTTTAAAACATCCAGCCTAAATAAGATTTGACACACTTTACACAATCCACTGTAATATTGGAATGCTTTGAGTGCAAAATGAGAACATCACATTAACAATATATTTTTTAAACCTGAGCCTCTGTTCAGTACGTATCTTTCAATGTTATCATTTAACCCATACATCCATTAAAAAGGTCTTAGAGTACCCAGGTCTCCGGTGTGTATGTGGTACACAGGAATGGTGTAGGTGACCTTCGCCAGAAGTTTGTTGAGTTCCTCTAAGCTGAGCTTCTCCAAGATCAGCAATTTCTTTCCGCCACCTATTGGTTATTCACAAATCTTATTTCATACAAGTCAATCCCAGTGACAAGTGGTTTAGTTACACATTGAAGTGATGGAGTTCATGAATCACCTTCGACACTTTGTGCTTCACTCTGGCTCCCTAGACTGAGGACACCTTTGGTGACCTGTAGTGATACCTGTTAAACACAAGGAGAAGTGTGTTGTGAGTGATTGAGTGAGTGAGCGAGTACTTTGCCGTGCTAAAATGAAAAAGGACTGTTGACTGAATATTTGTACTTTTTAGCTCACAACCTGTCTGTTGTTGTCCGTTTTCCTAACATGCCTTGGTACAATCAGACTGCCAAAATATAATTATTACTCGCTCATTGATTCAAACCACAACACCACCCATAGCCTAAATATGCCAAATATGTTGGTAGAACAAAAAAAGAATGAGCTAGCAACGTGTTTCTGGTATATGTGGCGATAATTCAATTTAGGAATTCCCACAATCTCTAAGAAGGCATGAGCTCAAATTTGACAATGACAAAGAGTTAACAACGTGTCTAAAAAGCGTCTTTGCTGCACAGTTTAGACTTAAGGGCTGATTGTGTTCCCACGACACGCAATGCAAGGACCACGTCGTAGATGCTTCGACGCAGTGGTGAACCTTTACGGTTCTACGTCGGGTTTTAGTAAGTGGACCAATCACAGCCCTTGCTGCTGCGTTGCCTCGACGGAAGGTTAACATTTTTGGGAGGCGCACGTCCGGCCCTTGCGGTGGACGCAAGGAGGGTCCGCGAGGACGTAAGGGGTCCTTAACCCCCTTGCGTTGCGTGAACGTGGGACCACAATCAGCCCTTAAGTTCCGTTACGGGCTGGAGTAGCAGAGCCGCCGGTTTCCCTTCATCAGGACGTCGTAATGCCTTGGAAATATCCCAGTAGTACGGTCTCATTTAAGTATCGGTGAGCAAAATGTTCCAGCACTTCAGGAGGGATTTGTACGCTATCGCCTGAATATTCCCTCAATGGCCGACAGGCCCACCGTGTCATCTACTGGTTAAGCATCGATAGGACACTCCACTCCACTGTCCTCCACTGATTGAAACTCAATTGGTTGTTTGCAGTCACCCATGTTGCGCAAACATCAGGAGGAAGGCAGGAAGGGAAATGCAGACAATCAAGCAGCAGTACTCTGTTTATTCAGGCTTTGTGGAATCAAAGGAAGTAAGAGTGAGAAAAGCAGAAATACAGTATATTGGAAAAGAGTTGCATTGTTCGAAAGAAAAAAGAACTTCATCACACAATATAAAAAGGTGAGATGTATAGAATGAAGTGACCTGGGAAAATGTAGCTGGGCTTGGCAGAAATGGAATATAATCTCAAATAAAAATTATGCTTTAGTTATTGTATATTTATTTGTTGTTCGTGTAGAAGAAAACTGTTGTTTAACCCCGGGCATTACATAATCTGCAAACACCTATTGGAGGTGCACCAGTGCTTCCAAGAAAATCCAAAAGTCCCCGAAAGCTCCGCTTGGAAAACCCTGATAAAGAGACCCATAACCATGTCATTAAAGGGATAGAAAAGACATTTCAACTCTTGCTTGATGAGAAACAAATGATTATGGTTAGTAAGGGGGACCTGTGTTGATGCTGGTTAGACATGGGCCGTAACAAGGAACCAGGGAAATTTAACCTTTAGCTCCAAGACATCTAGAATTGTCCCTTGTATCCCAATTTTGACTTGACACCCAGAGTTTTACTACCAACCTTATAGCTGCTTCTTTGAACCCCGTGCAACGCTAAACCTGAAACAAAATATCTTTCGGGGTGAAACTATTTCCTGAGGAATACATTGAACATAAAATGAAGACCGAAAAGATGCTAAGGAAAGAGAACATTGCACCTTATATATGTATATCTGTGCAGTGCACTTGCACAGCAACTGAACTGAAGAGCAGTATCGGGGAGATTTAATTAAACCACTGAAGTGCAGCGTACTGTACCTGGAATGAGAGTGGGGACCAAGGGGCGTACTGTGAAACCCTGAATGGGATACTGCAGTGGAGAGTTGGGTGGAGCAAAGAGGAGTGTGTTCAAAATGGAGCTTGTTCTGGACACAGGAGACAGAAAAAATATTAAAATACACAAATCAGTTAACCAATACGAAACATATGCCACTTAACCAATAATGTAAATTGAACAATATTCTAACTGAATAATTAATGTACACTATGTAACATTTACTGTACCAAGTCATAAAATGACCATGATATGACATCAAACAATAAGGAAACATGCCGGGTCAAAATACTGGCTTCTCCGTCTATTTTGATGACACTCCCTTTTCAATTTGTGGTAGGCATTCGCAGTCGCAAACAAAAACAAATTCCTGACATTTTGTGGGCACTATTAGCCTGCTATTACCTATCCAGGGAAGTGTGTACGCGCTAACTTGTGTTGAAAAAACAAAGATGCAGCTAGGGCAGCTGCTGAACACTGGTTTGTAATAAAATGGACCACTACACAATTTCAGAAGATGAGGTCCCAGATGAGGAAAGAGTTTAGCAAAAACCCTGGCTGATCTAAATCTTGACATAGATGATGTCAACAATTAACCTGGGGTCCTAGCAAACAGGCCAAATACTCATTTTACAACTTGATTTGAATATTTAAGATATTATTCTTTAAGAAATTGATTTGTTGATAAAATCGATCAATTGATACATCACTGTCTCTCCTCCCCGCTTTGTTCCAGCCTTTGCTCCTGGTACTGGTGGCCATGCATACCTAGCCTGGTGCTTCTTGTACTCCTCTGCCCGTCGTTTCTGAATGTCTTCTCGGTTGGCAGTAGGAATGCTCCCTGCCAGATCATATGACTTCGCTGGGCAAGTGCAGGAAGCCGCGGGCTTCACTTGACCAGTGGGCGGGGACCTACAGGTAATATTAATAAAAATACACTTCATTGATAGAATGCTTTTCATGAATGCAACTGCCTTCAAGAATGAATAAACATTACAGTTAAAACATAAGCATAACATTTCATAAAAAAGAATATCATCATTAATATCATTCCTTCCCAAAGGCTATAAGTTTGTGTGCCTTGAGTTTCTCCTTGGGATTGTGGTATTTCTTTGCTCCAAAACTGTTGACAAGCACTGATGTATTTACACATCCATCCATTAGCTTAAGGTTTGCGGTGTCCGAGGTCAGCTTTGTAAATACATGAATATTGCACGGAGAGTGACCGAACATTCACAAGCGTGCACTTTCAAATCAACTTTGAGCCTTACCACTTTTTTATCGGGGCTTCAATCTTGTCCTCTACCATATCATATGAGGGGAGCCAGAGGTAGCCTATTCCACTGAAGATAACAAGAGACAGCAGCAGTAGCAAACCTGTTCTTCCAAATGAGGGCATCTGGAGACAGAGAAAGACAATCAGTGCGTTAACATGACACTGAAGAAAATCATATTATTATTTACGGGTTAGTGCGTAAAAAGTACCCTTCACAACAGTTGGGCAATCAGCAGGTAATCAAAGGTACTCCTCTGAAATCATCAATGGTGAGTGCAGTTGATTTTATTTTTTTTTGGCCTAGACTAGTGCTGAGTATAATTATTATATTGTGGTGGATACCCCATCGTCAAAAATATTACATTGAATGCTTTTAAGCCTACTGGTTTTGCTTGGCCTTCCAAGAGGTGATTCTATTGATTTTTGTTTTAAATTCAGTAGCTGAATTAATTGAGTTATTGCATGGTCAGATTATGATTTTTCCAACTTCTGTTGTTTGCCTTATTTGACTTTAATAAATAACGGTGTATCTTTTGGCATTGTCTCGCTATGTAATGCAAATAGCAGTGGACATTGTGGGTTAGTGTTGTGTTTTTCAGTGTAAAAGCATGCATTTGACGCTGATTAAGGGATTGGTTTCTGACTCATGTTGTCCGCTGTGGGTTGGATGCTCTGTTGGTTTGTGTGTTCATGCTCTGTGTAGCCCGGGTCCTCTCCGATGCTGTTGACACTGTCACAGTTCACTTCTATATGAGATCTATTAATTTCTGTTGCTTGTGAATCAATAGAGGCATTTACATAATGCTTGAAACTTTTGAACACCATGCGTCTTGCCTTGCGAAAATATATTGGTATTACCGCACAGTAAATCCCTCAGCACCATCACTGAGTAACTCAGACCCACTGTAGCACCAGCAAGAACAAATCTCTGGCGCTGCCACTGTGCCCTGCTAGAGATTTTGGGCCCTTCGAAAGAATATAATATTGAAATATCAGTATTCTAAATTCTGGTCAACATGTTTGTCAGAAACCAGTAATTCCCCACTGTCTCTAAACACCTGGGAATTTGCCACAGAAAAGACACAGATGACCTACATCAATGCCTACCCTGCTATCACTTTTCACCACTAGGTGTCAGTATTTAGAGACCTGTCGCTATTGGATAAGTATACGAAAGTGAGTGGGCCTTGCTGCTGCAAACCTCAGTAAACAAGACTTCCCAGTACATCCACTTCATTTACTTATCTATATATTTATAGCTGTGTATGCTATATGTATGAATTTAATGTTGGTGATGAACAACTATTAATTTATATGAAATAATGCTGGGCACCAAAGGAAGATCCGTGATTAAGTGTATACATTTCTCTGGAAAAACTGGGTGATTAATTGTTGGCACTTTTTCTCCCTCTCACCTTTCTCTTGCCTCGCTTTTCGTTCCTGTTATCCCGACTTCTTCGACGACGACGTGTCTAATCTACTGACAGTCCACCTTCCGTTCTGCTTGCATGCGCACCGACTGGAGGATGAGCACGCTCGGAGCTGAAAACTGGATCCACACAACACCAAACCATACAATCAATCGAGAGAGGGGTCCATATAAATGTTATGCAGATTATCTTGCCAAAAAATGCGAAAAAACACAAACAAGAAAACACAAGTTTGTTTCTTGGAATTTAACTCGTCCTAAATAATCCTTTTTAACTTATTCGACAAAAGATTAGAGTTTCTAATTCACATCATGACATTAATTAAGCTAGAAGCATGAATAAATAAAGAAGTCAAATGCATTGGGTAAAGCAAGGACTCATATAGTGGCGGACAGGTCTCAGGAATGTTGAGAACAGCTCTGCTCCCCAATAAAACTATAGTAGGCTAATAGGTTAGCCAGAAGGTACCCAGACAGCAAGCCAACATTGAATAAATAGTGATTTTCCATCCGAATCATCTTTATGGTTGATATTGAATTTTCAATGCAAAATAAATGTTGAATCACCATTACCGTATCGATGAAACCTGATGTTATTAATGTTGATGGCAACAACATTGGAACAACATTGATCTATTGTTATCTTTATGATTGAATAAGCATTGATATTTAGGTTACCGGGCGATATTGCCAATCTGTTGAAAAGTCATTGATTTAGAGTTGACTGGGAAACGACCGTTGTTGAAAGGCCATCGACAAATAGTTGACCAGGAAATATGATTGGAAATGCATCGATATATAGTTGACTGGGAAATATGATTGAAAATGCATCGATAAATAGTTGACCGGGAAATATGATTGAAAATGCATTGATATTTGATAGTGATGGGTCGTTCGCGAACGAATCAGTTTGAATGAACGTATCTTTAACACGAACGAACTGAACTGATTCTTCTCTCTCGTTCGTCTCGTTCATTCTCAGGCTCGACTCCTCCCAGACCTACTAGTCGCTGACTCTCTATTCATTCGCTGACACTGAGTGGTGAAGAGGGAAGAGTAGTTCGCGAAATACGGGGACCCCCCCCCGGACTCATTGGTAAATCGGGTTAATCGGGTTAATCGGGCTCGACCCCCCCGATTTACCAATGAGACCCCCTGAAAGCCTGAAAAGCAAAATTTGAGGGAGGTCTCAAAGTTTGTCAAAAAGATATATGTAGGCTTTACATATATTTTAATGTCACTAATGGTCACTTCAATGTTTTAAAGCTCACCATGTCCAGAATTCAAAATGCAAAACAATTATTCACAAAAAAATTTGCCAAGCGGAGCCGGCCAGTCCTGTGTGCGTATGCAATTTAGCCATGTTCACCAAACAGAAGAAAGACGTAATGTTGAAAAGTCAAACTAAAAACGGCTAGCAAGCAAAAGCTAAACCAGAGTGTATCACTCACACACTTTGGGTCTATTCTAACTTAAGGTAAGAGGGTATCTTTTAAATCTTTGCAGTGACTGAATTGTGATGATAGAACTGGGACTTAGGGTGCACTGTGCATAAGATGAGTGTGTGCGACAGTGTGCTTGCATGTCCTTTCCGGCGTCGGCATACTGCATGGTTATGAAGGCGCTGTGGTTGGTTGGGGTCTTAGTGAAGCAGTCTAGCCTTGCAAGTTGGAGTAGGACTAATTGTGGACGTATGTGCAAGAGCGAGAGAGAGCGTGAGAGAGAGAGCGTGAGAGAGAGAGCGCGAGAGAGAGAGCGCGAGAGAGAGAGCGCACCTGCCGTGGTGATGTTTGGCTTGTTGTGGAAAATGTTGTCAGCATCCGCCGTGGTTGGACGAATGTGCTTTTTTAATGTGTTCAATGATGTATCTGTCTGATCGTATTTGGGTGGATGGTTAAATAATGTCACACGAGCAGTCATACTGCAGGCTTTCTTTGGCAAGTGCACTGATTGCGTGCCGGTCTCTGATTGGCTTTACCTGGCATTTATTCAGTTGTTGTTTGCTCATCTAAATGCGCCATATTGGTGCCAATTATTGTAGTGTTTGCATTGTAATGCACAACTTTCCCTCTCCTTGTTATAGAACATTGTGCATCCAAACAACTTGGATGCACGATCAGTACTGACATAGGAGGCTGCATTGGCTGAAGTGTTGCTTTACGAATAGGCTACTATAGCATATCGGATTATCAACAATTGTTGTGTGCGTGTGTGTGTTGTCATGTAGGCTATAGACTGATTGCTTGTATCCATGAAATATTGTAATGTTAGGTCAACTGCATACTGAGACAATTTAGATCGGTATTGCACAACAATCAGGGGATTGAGACCCCCCTGAATATTGGCAGGTATTTCGCACACTGGGGAAGAGTTATAGTGAGCGGCCATACGATAATACGATTCAATATCAGGGAAATGATGAATGCATGCTGTCTCGTTCTTTCATGGTTCGTTCTCCACCGGGACCCCAACCATCATTGCTAAATCAAATCTATTATCTTGCTGATATGTTAAACGTCCAATAATCAGCTACCAGGGTTTGGAATAACGCCGTTTAAAGTAACGTTGTTAGGTAACGACGTTATTTCTTCAGACTGCTAGTGAGGAGAGCGAGTGGGTTAACGTCCGAGATAAGAGATTATGATTGGCTAAGGCAGAGTCATGTTTCATCGTAGCCAATCAGAGCCAGTGTTTAAACTTTTTCCACACATAAGCCAGGACACGCGCGCCACACACAAACAGCAAACATTCGATGAAGCAGGAGAATGGCGAGTCCGGAGCAATCTGGTGAAAATTTGGCATTTTCAAGGTGACGATATAAGCACTACTTCCAATTCATTGAGGTCAAGGGCAAAAACGTGAATGTAAAGTGTACATTATGTCCAGGACCAAGAGCGAAGACTCTATCAACATCCGTTGTGAGCAACTCCAATTTAATGAAGCATCTCACAACGACACACCCATCAACAAAAGCTTGTGGCCAAAAACACCGATACGTCCACCACAGATGATAGCTCGTCATCCACTAGCAAAGAAGGACACGGAGCAAAGTCGTCCAAGCAGCAAAAGCTAGATTTTTCTGCCCTACAACAAAAGCCTATGACGCAGGCTGAAGTCAACCGAATGATAGCCAGGAATGTGGATAAAGATATGTTGCCATAATCGACGCTGGAGGATGATTCATTCCGAGCCATTATTGCTAAAATACCTAAGAAAGGAGGGGCCTGTACGCCTTGCACAGAGACGTTTGCTAAATACCTAGATGCTGATCACGCCAAAATGAACACAGAGCTTAAAAAGAGTTTTGAAGAGTTGGACTTTTTGTCTACAACTGCAGATATTTGGACTGCTCACAAACGCAGCTACCTCTGCGTGACCGCCCACTGGATACATCCAAACAGCCTAGAGCGAAAGAAAGCAGCTGTCATACACATGACCACATTGCTACTGAACTGGACAATATCCACTCATCCTTTGCTATTTCTAACAAAATCACAGCTACTGTCAAAGACAATGGTTCGAATTTTGTGAAGGCCTTCAAGGTTTACCAGCCCCTTTAGGGTGATGACTCTGGGGAGGAGGATGCTGATGATGTGACTTTTGTCGACCTTCATGATGCCTTACAAGACATGAATGTGGATGAGGATGTGGTAGAGGATGTTGTGACTTCAAGAGGCTGTTGTCAAGGTAAGTAGTATCTCTTCAATTAAACCATTAAATACATACTCCCACTCACATTAATTATGTGTTAATTATGAATTATGATATCAAAGTCAAATTAAATGTATATCTCTTGGCTCATAATGTGTGTGTGTGTGTGTGTGTGTGTGTGTGTGTGTGTGTGTGTGTGTGTGTGTGTGTGTGTGTGTGTGTGTGTGTGTGTGTGTGTGTGTGTGTGTGTGTGTGTGTGTGTGTGTGTCTCATTTCAGGCGATCAAAACCAGGTTTGCAGAGGTGCTGGAACGTGAGTCTACAGTCTTGGCTGCGGTGACACTGCCCAGGTTTAAACTACGTTGGCTGCGGACACAGGAAAGGAAGGACAACGCCAAGGCAAGTCTGCTGGCGGAGTGCCGGAAAAGTGCCCAAGATGAACACCAGCTAACGGGTACCAACGCACCAACACGCAACCTCAGCACCAACTCAGCCATAGAGGATGAATTATTTTCCTTTGAGGATGAGGAGGGCACCTCTGCTTCCATGGAAAGCCAAGTCGCTGACTATTTAAAATCAGGAGCACAAGGGATGGACACTCTTAACGGATTCCCACTGATAAAGAAAATGTCACTCAAATGCAATGCAGCCACTCCATCCAGTGCCCCAGTTGAGGGACTCTTTAGCAGAGGTGGGGGTAAGTCACTCATGTGCAAGTCACAAGCAAGTCTCAAGTCATAACCTTCAAGTCTCAAGAATCAAGCAAGTCACAAGTCAAGTCATTGCTCAGGTCAAGCAAGTTACAAGTCAAGTCATACAAAAATCTGATGATCCAACCCAGTTTCCACTTTTAAAAATCGGTAAAGAGAGTGGTTCATAAGTTGAGTTTATTTCAACATTAACAATAACAATGTCTTAACATTAACAATAACTCAAACTATTCAAAACATTCCAAAACCATTATGTGAATAGGCCAAAAACTGAAGGCAGCTCTGTCCATCACAAATGTCCAGGTAGTGGTTCAACTGAATTTGGGGACTGGAACTTGAACCCTCTTAATTCTTTTGCGGTATGCTGAGAACAGCCCAGTCTGACGCTCTGGCTCTGACGGTGTAATTTTACTTGAAAATTACTTGAGATCCTTATCATAACCCACTTACAGCCACTGAGTTAGAAGTAGCCTACTGACATGAAAATTAAACAAGTCAATCATCTGTGGAACGAAAAACTCCAGCCAATGATTTTCAGAACCATCGAGTGGCATTGGACAGTAAGTACGTCAATCAGATGGTCGTACTGCACTCCCTCTCCCCCGCTCCCCGCGAGTGACCCCTTCGTGCACTTGCACGTACTCAAAGCTCGTGACCCAGAGCAAGCTTCTGTTTGTTGTTATCCTGCGGTAGCTACTGGAGCTAGCTAACTAGCTAATCCACATTTGGACCTAGCACTAGAAGACAACCCTAAACTCCAACCTAGCTAGCCAGGCTCACTCTTGCGCATCTGTGTTCGCGCTCTTCCGTGATTGCGCGTCCATGTACTTGGAATAAGTGGAATTAGAGTCAGCGTTGAAGGAGAGGGGGTAGGACCATTTGAGGTGTGTATTTTTTAAATCTGCTATTTTTAAAATCCCATATCCAACCTTTAATCTAACTTTCAAAAAGTAATTTGTCTCAAGTCTAAGTCAAGTCTCAAGTCATGAAGACCAAGTCAAAGTCAAGTCGAGTCTTTTATCAGTGTTAGTCAAGGAAGTCTCAAGTCCTCAAATGTGCGACTTGAGTCTGACTCGAGTCAAGTCATGTGACTCGAGTCCCCCATGTCTGCTCTTTAGCCTGGTGAAGCTGGTCTTCACCCCAAAGAGGAACAGGCTTTCTGACAAGAGGTTTGAAATGCTGCTGCTTCTTAGATAAACTCAGTGGTTTGAAGGGTAGGACTGTTAGGCTACCTGGGTTAGCTGGATACATGACAGATACATGAATAGATTAGTGTTTTGGAAGGAGTGTATGGATGGGTAGATTAATATCTAGAAGCTAAAGTTCAATCTTTAAAAGCACTGCATGTTTTTCAACTGTTAACTTTTTTAATGACGAAATTACTTGAAATACAGTAGCCTATGTCTTCCACACTATTTTTCTAAGGTTGTGAGAGTTTGATTTATTTAATTTGCTACAGTTACTGCATACACACTTTATATTGTTTAACGGTTTACTTTTGAGAATATACTTAACGAATGTCTACCAGACCAGTTGTCTCAGGTTGTGAGAGTTAGATTTATTTAATTTGCTACAGTTACTGCATTCACACTTTATATTGTTTAACTGTTTGATACTTAACGAATGTCTACCAGACCATTTGTCTGAGATTGGGAGTTTGATTCATTTATTTAATTAAGACTACAGAGTAGAACACACTTTTTGTTGTTTAAATGTTTACGATTGTTGTCTCAGGTTGTGAGAGTTAGATTTAATTTGCTACAGTTACTGCAAACACACTTTATTTTGTTTAACTGTTTGTTACAAAGATACTAATATTTGAAGTGCAGGATAAACCTCTTGCTATCTGTTGATGTGCAATAAATATTGAAGGTTATGTACAAGTAGCCTACCTGTCTGTTCTACTCATTTCAACTGACTTGTGAAAACTGCTCAGAAAAATCGAAAAATCTTTGACATACAGTATAGCAACTTTTTTTTTAGTAACTCAAATAGTTACTTTCCCAGGTAACTAGTCACTTTCATTATAGAGTAATTCAGTTACTTTTTGGAACAAGTAGTGAGAAACTATAACTAATTACTTTTTTAAAGTAACGTTCCCAACACTGTCAACTACACCCTCCCATCCCGCTGCGTTTTGTTAAAGTTCTAATATTGATTAATGACCGACTTCCACGATCGTTTGAGAATGAGAACGAGGGAGGAGCTGAGTCTGACTGACTGAGAACCGTGCATTCCATGATTCGATTCACCGCTCCCGGAAACTCGACTGAACGAACGAACGAATAAAGGATTCTGAACGACTCTTCTTGGCGAACTGACCGACAGGAACTGATTCAAGGAAAATAAACACTGAATCCATCACTAATATTTGACCGGGAACTATGATTGAAAATCCACCGATTTTTGGTTGACCGGGAGATCATTGGGTGGTAGAGCAAACGTACCGCACCGATCTAATTTCTGGACCCTTGACCCATACGATCACATAACCTTGCTTATGTATTGTTCGATATGAATGAATTGTACCAAATCAAATACTGTTACTCGTTAACATGGTGGTGACCCACACACTACAGTCAATGAAATAGATTTTGTTAAATCAATGTCAAAATCTGCCAAAGTTAATGTAACTTTGTGCTGATGGCTATCGTCGTTAGCTTTCAACAGATTACAATAAGTTAGCAAAACCTCAGAGTCCAGTATATTTTTGTGATAGATAACTCGAAATCATACCAATAATTACCATTATACCAATTACTAGGTAGGCAGATACATGGATGTGTGACGTGAAATCTATTACAACAGCACCGCTATTTCTTCTGACCGCCGGTGTTACACCGAATTCTGCGACCCACCGAGAAGTGTGACCCCAGGGGGCGCTGTTGCATATTTTCTGCAATATACACGGGTTTGAAGCCTAGACAGGCATGACAAAAACATACATAAAACATAAGACCTCCCCCCAACCAATTACCTTTTTATTAAAGGTGCTTAATAAATACATTTGATTGATTTGATTAGCACTTTACAGACCCTTACAATAGGGCGTTTAGTACAGTCCTTCACCGTTGCTTCTTTACCCATAAAAAGCTACAGTCATTGTTAAATGACGCTGATTTACCTTTGAGCATTGCCCATTACAGGCTACTGTGTAAAATGCTGTTTCGAATTAATGTTAGTATCAAGGAAAGAAAGATACGTTGGGGGTGGGGGGAGATCTTATGTTTTATTTATGTTTTTGTTATAATGCACACGTGCATGTTGCAGAAAATATACAACAGCGCCCCCTGGGGTCACACATTTCGGTGGGTCGCAGAATTCGGTGTAACACCGGCACCAACGCTAGCACAGTGCAGCCTGCCGGCTACTCTGTCAAATTATAGGCAGTAAGGCTAGCACTTAGCACCTTGTGCTACCCGCAGATGTGACCGAGGCGGGCCAGAATTAGGCTACACCGAAAACCTAAAAAAAAATTAATAAGAAGCTCTGTGAGTATCGAGAGACGATCGGGCAGAGACTGACGGCCCGATTCCACCGCACACGTTATGGCAGCGTTACGGCTGCGGCACGTCTTGGCCGCGGTCACCGCAGCAGATAGGTTCCACTCTAATCAATGAGACCATTTCCACCGGGCGCGGCTGCGGAACGTCTCAGCAGCGGCCTTAAAGGCCCATTCACACCCTACGTAAATACGGATACGGACCATTTCGTCCGGTCCCGGAGGTGTTTCGTCCGTCAATGGGTCCGTCGCCTCTGAGCTTACGAATCCGGAGTGCTCCGGGAGAAACGGAGCAATACCACCGGAAATCGAGGCGGCAGTATAGAGTCAAATGTCAGACCATTCGCGAAAATAGAGAGTAGTATAATATTGGATATATATTGGTTTTATACTTATATTATACTATATACCTGACCTTTTTATTGTATGGTTCCCCTGCTTTGCGAGGGGTTGTAACTGGTCATTTAACAACATTTTGAGGAGATAATCTGTGGCCTGGTGAGGGGTGTCACATGCCACCGCCGCCTAGGCCTACACTTTTTGCACTTTTTTGTGCCGATTTCGGATGACACAAAGCAAAATCGTCTTTACAGATATCATGTTTGCGATTATCGATGCTGTTAATTTGTGAAACGACAGTCACTGCCCTCTAGGGGATTTATTGGGTAACATCCATAACAACGCTGAAACCAGACGGAGGTATGAAGGGTAGTTCCGGAGGCTTGGTGTGAATTACAACCACCTCACTTTGAAGCGCACCAAATCAGCCGGCCGAGACCTCCATGTGGTCTCGGTTCGCTTCCAAACGAACCCTGGTGCGGTCAGAACCCAACCCGGTATCACGCCAAGGCGGGAAATAGATACGTTGGTCCACATCGCAAGGCGTGTTCAGTGTCACGCTTTGCCTGACCAAAGCGTGAGGAGTACACGCTTTCTCCTCCATTCTAAATGAATGGAGGAATAGCACCAGCGAGACGTTCTCCTAGCATTTGGTGAAATTGTTACGTAGCATATATAAATTATCTGAATGGGAAATGCAATATTTTAGGACAGATACACCATTAAACGTGTTTCTAATAACATTTCTAGCGAGAAATATAACTTTTCCTTGCATAATCTCCAGTAAGTGAATGTGTATGATCTTTATTTATCTTTATTATCTGAATGGGAAATGCAATATTTTATGACAGATTTACCATTAAACGTGTTTCTAATGACGTTTCTAGCGAGAAATGTACCTTTTCCTTGAATAATCTTCATTCAGTGAATGTGTATGATCTTTATTAATCTTTATTATCTGAATGGGAAATGCAATATTTTAGGACCGATTCACCGTTAAACGTGTTTCTGAAAACATTTCTAGCGAGAAATATACTTTTTACTTCCATAATCTTCAGTCAGTGATTGTGTCTGATCTTTTGTTTTATAGTTATTAGGAAGATTTTATCGGCTCACTTGCATGTTTCAACAACGTCAGGTTGCTAGGGACGCTGCTTTCGCTAAACTAGCAGCTCACGTGTATCCTGCGTTTGTGTTATTAAACCGTTACTTTACGACGGAAGGTGAACCGAGCTGCTCCCGACAGGCCCCAAGGAGGACGCCGACGGGAACGACCCCCTGCTCCCCTAGAGAACAGAACTTTGTCCCCCCTTTTCCAAGGCTCCCGGAGTCAGCGTATTCTTTCTCGTTTTCCCCACGTGGGCGTGTTTTGAGTTATCCCGAATAAATGCCCTCCGGGCTTTGAACCAGCCGTGAAGTGTGGTGATACCTGATACCTCTGAGACATTCCTGGGCTCGGGTTGCCACATATGGTGGAGGACGCCGGCAACTTGACCCCACTATGGACTACACTACGGACTACACAGAGTTACCAGCCCAGCCCCCGATGCAGAACCCGGAAGGGGCCGCAGCCGCCGCCGCCGCCCAGCGCCAGCAACGAGACACCGCCGAGAGTCTCGCTCTTCTCCGGGAGGCGGTGCTAAGGCTCACCCAGCAAGCGGTGCGCGAGACCCCGACTGCCGCGCCGACCAGCCGCCTCACCAAACTCGGGCCGGATGACGACGTGGAGGCCTACTTAGAGGTGTTTGAGAGGACGGCCTGACGGAAGAGTTGGCCGGAGGACCAGTGGGCGCACATCCTGTCCCCCTTCCTAACCGGACCCGCCCAACAGGCCAGCCAGGACCTGGCGCCGGAGCATGCCGGTCAATATCCGATCCTGAAACAGGCCATACTGGCCTACTATGGCCATAGCCTCGCTGCCAGAGCCCAGCGCTTCCACGACTGGCGATTCGACCTGCGAGGCGCTGTATGCACGCAGATCTCCCAGCACGGACGGCTGATCAGAAGGTGGCTAACAACAGGAGAAGGACCAAGCATCCTAGATCGGGTCCTGATCGACAACACTGTCCGTCAGTTCCCTCCCGATGCCCGGAGAACCCTCGCACACAACCATCCCGACACGGTGGACGAGCTGATTTGGCAGCTGGAAAACTGGCAGGTGGCAGAGTGGCAGCACCCGGATTCATCGCGGCCCGCCGAGCCGCGTAGGGACCGACGGGACCCGGGAGCCGGACAACAGTCGCCCCCACCGAGGCCGCCGACCTTCTCCCCGGAACCCCGGGAGGACCGACGATGCTACACCTGTGGACGAACCGGGCACCTAGCCCGACAGTGCACTGGGAACCGGGATGTATCCATGCCGTCGGCCTTCGCCGACGGGGGACAGTCAGGACCGTGTCTGCTGGCCACCTGCTGGGCCCACCAGAAACCCGGATCCCCAACTATCCCGGTGAGGGTAGGGAATAAGGACACAGAGGCCCTTCTGGATACCGGCAGTGTGGTGACCCTCCTACGACCAGACCTAGACGGGGGACGGCGGGGCGAGCCGATAGAGGTCACGTGCGTACACGGGGACACCCGCACCTACGACACGTGTCACGTGGTCGTGAGGACCCCCCGAGGGGTGTATGTGACACGGGCCGGGATCGTGCCCAACCTGCCCGTACCGCTGCTCATCGGCAGGGACTGCCCCATATTCACCCGCCTGTTGAACCCCGTCCCGGGTTCCCGACCCCCGCGAGACCCACCACGACGGCCCGGGTGAGCGGTCCGACCCGCTTACGGGGCTCGACTGGCCCCCGCAACCCCGGCGGAGACCCCAGCCCAACTCGACGGGAGGATCCCACCGAGCGGAGTCGGCAGGACCACCCTTGGGCATGCCGGACACCCTGACGGCAACCGAGCAGACCGGCCCACAGGGAGGATCCGAGAGCTCCCATCTCACTGAGTTTTCTGATTTTTTCCCGACCGGGGGGGGGGGGCAGAACGGATCGACCCGGACAGTTCGCCAGCGCCCATGACGCCCTGAAGCACGCCTGGAGCCACGTCCTCGCCCACGAGGGACAAGCGAGGGACTCGGTGAGTTGTCTACCACACCCTCACTTCAGCACCAAGGGGGGCCTGCTATATCGGGTCGTAGAAAGGGAGGGGGAAGTAATCGAACAATTGCTAGTACCCCGGCCCTACATTAGTAAGGTGCTGTTCATGGCCCACTCCCACCTGCTAGGGGCCCACTTAGGCATGGATAAAACCAGGGAAAGGGTTCTAGCTAGGTTCTATTGGCCCGGGGTGAAAGGAGACGTGGTCCGGTATTGTCAGTCCTGCCCTGAATGCCAACGTACGGCCCCGAGACCCACTGTACGAAACCCCCTGATCCCCATGCCGATCATTGAAGTCCCGTTTGACCGTATAGCTCTGGACATTGTTGGCCCACTCCCGAAGACGAGCAGGGGACATAGATAATTTTTAGTAATCGTGGATTACGCCACCAGGTACCAGGTTCCCTTCCCCTCCATGCCGCCACCACCAAGGCGTTAGCCCAGGAGCTAATGCTGCTGTTCAGTAGGGTGGGGATAGCAACATTGTCTCACAGGAATCCGTGAAATGACTACGGTCGGACGCTTAACTCGAAATCCGTGGCCACATCACGGAAACACGCCGATATCCGTGTGTGAGCCATGGAATAACAGTGTCATTTACTTGCATTGGAGCAAATTCCGTGGCCACATCACAGACAATTGAAGTGATTCCGTCAGACCACCACGGATTTTGAGTTAAGCCCCCGCTGTGGTCAAATGTGGCACACACACAGATTGAAACGGGAGCACACACACAGATTGAAACGGGAATCTGTGTGTGTGCCACGGAATATCATTGTCATTTACTTGCATTGGAGCAACTTCCGTGGCCACATCACGGAAATCGGCGTGTTTCCGTGATGTGTCCACGGATTTCGAGTTATTCGTCCGTAGTCATTTCACGGATTCCTGTGAGACCAGGTTGGGGGATAGCCAGCGAAGTACTAACGGACCAGGGGTCCTGCTTCATGTCCCGTGTCATGAAACAACTGCTCAGTCTCCTCCAGGTCACCCAGCTCCCGACCTCGGTGTACCATCCCCAGACCGACGGGCTGGTAGAACGCTTCAACAAAACGCTAAAACAGATGTTGAAGAAGGTCATGGACGCTGATGGGAAGAACTGGGACCAGCTCCTGCCCCACGTACTCTTCGCAGTCCGCGAAGTGTCCCAAGCCTCAACAGGTTTTTCTCCCTTCGAGCTGTTGTACGGGAGAAGACCCAGGAGGCTCCTCGACCTCGCCAAGGAGGCGTGGGAGAGTCGACCGTCCCCCCATCGCACCCTGGTCGACCATGTGGAGCAAGTGAGGGACCGCATGGCCCAGGTCTGGCCCATCGCCCGGGACCACCTTCGGCAGGCCCAGCAGGCCCAGGCCTGGGTCTACAACCTGGGGGCCCAGCTACGCCTGTTCCGGCCCGGAGACCTGGTCATGGTACTCATCCCGACGGCGGAGTGCAAATTCTTGACCAAGTGGCAGGGCCCGTACGATGTCGTCGAACAGGTTGGGGAGGTGAACTACCGGGTGCGGCGGCCCGGGAGACGAAAACCCACCCAGCTATACCACAACAATCTGCTGAAGCAGTGGAGGTCTGACCCGACCCGCCGGCGCCGGCTCCCCTCGCCCTGGCCGCCCGGCGCGACATACCAGCGGTCCCCATGGGGGAAGGTCTCAGTCCTGCCCAGACGCATGATCTTGAAGAGGTCATCCTTCAGCACCAGGAAGTCTTCTCCGAGTTACCTGGGAGAACCACAGTAATCCAACACGACATCAAGACGGCGCCCGGCATCACGGTGCGCGTCCCCCCCTACCGGGTCCCAGAAGCCCGGCGGAACGCCATCCGGGAGGAAGTCGCCCGAATGCTCCGACTCCGGCTCATCGAGGAGTTTCGCAGCGCATGGTCCAGTCCTGTCGTCCTGGTCCCCAAACCCGACGGCACATTCCGATTCTGTAACGACTTCCGGAAACTCAACGAGGTGTCAGACTTTGACGCCTACCCCATGCCCAGGGTAGATGAGATGATCGAGCGGCTCGGGCCGGCCCGCTACCTCATCACCCTGGACCTCACCAAGGGGTACTGGCTGGTGCCACTCACAAGGACCGCTAGGGAGAAAACGGCGTTCGCGACCCCGGGGGGGCTGTATCAATTCACGGTCCTTCCTTTCGGCGTCCATGGCGCCCATATCGACGACATCATTATACACAGCGCAAGCTGGGATATACACCTCCGACAGCTGAGGGCGGTCCTGGCGGAGCTGAGGAGGGTTGGGCTCAGCGCCAAGCCCACCAAGTGCAGCCTAGGGCTGGAGGAGACGTCGTACCTGGGATACCAGGTGGGCGGGGGAACGTCCGGCCCCAGGAGAGCAAAGTCGCCACCATCCGGGACTGGCCCCGGCCCACCACCAAGAAACAGGTGAAATCATTCCTGGGCCTCGTAGGATACTATCAGAGATTTATCCCCGGCTTTGCCACTCCAGCGATCTGACCCGGAAGGTCCTGCCTGACCGTGTGAAGTGGACGGAGGCAGCAGAGGGAGCCATCGCAACCCATAGAAAATAGTCTTGCCTCAAGCACAGTGACATTTCTTGGCAACACATTGCGGACACACAGACCTGAGTTCTTGAAAGAGCAAATTGTTCTTGGTAATACTGTGCATAAACACAATACAAGAAAGGCTAGCAATGGTGATATTGTGCAAGCTCATCCAAAAACCAATTTTCGGAAAAGAACAGTGCTTTACAGAGCAAGTAAAATTTGGAATGAATTGTCTCAAGATATCCGTCAAGAAAAAAGCAAAATATCCTTCAAAAGGAGAATAGAGGTGCACTTTTCTTAGTGGTTATATGGACGCTGCTTTTTGTAGGAACAATGTTTAAACTGTACTGTTTTAGTTATTTATTATACTGTATTAATAATTGCTGAACTTTTGTGATGTATTATGTATACTGTTATTATAGTTGTGTATGTATGAACTGTATTTTAATACACTTAATAGTATTACATGTAATGTGGATTTTATGTGGACCCCAGGAAGATTAGCAAACTGCTATGGCATAAGCTAATGGGGATCCTTTAATAAAATAAAAAATAAAATAAAAATAGAGGGGCCCTCTGCTCCGAACCCGTCCTAATCACCCCTGACTTCTCTCTGCCCCTAATAGTCCACACCGACGCATCCGAGGTGGGGCTGGGAGCGGTACTCTCCCAGGTTCGGGCGAGAGAAGACCACCCGGTGACATACATCAGCCGGAAGCTCCTACCCAACGAGAGGAACTACTCCACCGTGGAGAAGGAGGCCCTGGCCATCAAATGGGCCCTAGACAAACTGAGATACTACCTCCTGGGACGGGAGTTCACGCTGGTGACCGACCACGCACCACTGAAGTGGATGGCCGGCGCAAAGGACACAAACGCACGGGTGACGAGGTGGTTCCTGGCACTGCAGGACTATAGGTTCAAGGTGGACCACAGGCCGGGCAGGGAACATGCCAACGCCGACGCTCTGTCCCGCCGAGACGCATGTCTATGGCCGGTCGGAGACATCCAGGGGCGTAAACCAGCGGTGGAGGAGTGTGGCAACCCGTCCCCAACCCCTCGGGCTGTGAGACCCAGGGGAGAGGTTGTGGAGCGAGTGTACCGCCCATACCTAGCAGGCGGAGCCAGAGGACGTCCCTCCCGGCACACTAATCAGAGAGATAGGAAACACCTGGGGCGGGGAATAAGGCAGCTCTTAACAAACATGCTCCCCTGTCCCCGAGCAGAGTTGGAGCTGGGAGCAACAGGAGTAAACCCGAACCACGGACGGACAAGCCGACAGAAGGCGAACCGAGCCGCTCCCGACAGGCCCCAAGGAGGACGCCGACGGGAACGACCCCCTGCTCCCCTAGAGAACAGAACGTTGTCCCCTCTTTTCCAAGGCTCCCGGAGTCAGCGTATTCTCTCTCGTTTTCCCCACGTGGGCGTGTTTTGAGTTATCCCGAATAAATGCCCTCCGGGCTTTGAACCAGCCGTGAAGTGTGGTTATTCCTGATACCTCTGAGACGTTCCTGGGCTCGGGTTGCCACAACACACACACACACACACACACACGCACACAATGCATTTTGCTGAAGAAAAAAAAAAAAAAAAAAAAACATTGGCCAAAATGGAATATCTTTTGATTTGGGCTGCTTCTAGGACGTTTTGGGTGGATTTTGAACGGTATGTGGGCGGGACGTTTTTTGCAGGACCTGGCAACCCTGCACTGTTGCCCGGGGTGCTGAAATGCTCCGGAACAGATCTGGATCCACCATGGCCAAAAGACTTGGCCTAAATACAATGGCAGAATAAAGAATAAATTCATGCATTATCATTCAACTTGAACATGTGTTTTTACAGTATAGAGGTGTGGAGGGATGACGTATGTTGCCAGGGCGTTGCCCTGGGTTCCCTTGACAACAAGCCAACAGGTTTTTCCATTGGATTTTGGATTATTGCACCTTCAAAAATGTCACTGAACACGCCTTGCGATGTGCACCAATGTATCTATTTCACGCCTTGGTGTGATGCCCAGCACCAGGGAGAGGGTGAGGCAGAAGAAGTTTGACAGGTCAGACCGATCTCTCTCTCTCTCTCTCTCTCTCTCTCTCTCTCTCTCTCTCTCTCTCTCTCTCTCTCTCTCACTCACTCACTCACTCACTCACTCACTCACTCTTTTTCTCTCTCTCTCTCTCTCTCTCTCTATTTTAAGGTGATATTAAAGGCAACACCTATGCACTTAGCTCAGTGAAAATAATGTTAGATGCAAGAGCAAATTCTGTACTGAAAGAGAATATTTTATGTTTGTCAATTTTCCCACTTTTGGAAAAATTGTCTGTTGGTCATATCTTTTGGATAAACATACCCTTATAGTCTTTGTTCCCCTAGCAAATGAAATAATAAAGTGCACTTTCAGGGAGACTTTTGTTTAACACAGTCAGCCAGTTGGAAAAGAAGAACACACCAAATAGGCCTGTTTAGCAAGCAGGATTTGATGCCACATCCCAAAATGATAAAATGCAATTCAATGTGGAAGTAATGCAAGTATTCAGAATGCAATACTCAGATTTATTGATTACATTTGTGGGCATTTATTCTGCAATCTGTTACTGGAAACATATTAAAAGTATGCTTCCTAACACTGATAATAGCGCATATTTATGACATTTCAAAGACATAAACCTTTTAGCTATAAATGTCTGCCTATTTAGCAGTCTTACGTATCAAACTGAGTGTGTTGTTTTGGTGTCCCAATTAGGGTTACCCTACTCCCAATAAAGTTATACACAAAAAAGGGCAAAAGCTACAATATTATTTTCAATATGATTAATATTCAAACTAAAACAATCAAACATTAAATAATATCATCAATAATATCATATCTCATTGAAATGACTTACCCTACACATGGAGTCAAGTGCATCAAGTAACCGAGTTGGTCCTATCGAGACACATAAAGGGGAGAGGCGACCTATATTACAACATTGAGGAAGTCTTTAATATCACAAAGTGCAACTCAATGTGCTTAAAGGGACACTGTGTAAAAATTACTCCCATCTAGTGGTACAATTGTATATTGCATTCAAACTAATAGTGCTCGCTTGTCCAAAAACTACGGTGGGCAGTATGTGCCAAGAAGCTGTGACATGACACCTACTAGGCTACCTCATCGAGTCATTCGAGTGATGATGAGGTTCGTGGACAACTGGACAAATTAGATGGACAAATCAGATCAGGTTTATTGACCAAGCATTCTTACAGACAACGAACTTGACTCCAGCAGTTGTGGACTTTCCAACATGACAAATAACTATACAGATGATAAATAACAGTAGGTCATTTAATGTCAGATTACATAAAATGTCAGATAACATAAAAGTTGCCTTTGGTACCAACAATTTACATTGTAACTAACGGAATCAAATCAAAATCAAATCAAATTTATTGTCATTTTGTTGATTGAACAACAAAACGAGAAGGCGTTTCTCACGGATCAAGATCAACATACATTTCAAACAAACAAACAAACAAACGTCCCAATGATGAATAAATAAATAAATAATAAATAAAGTCCAGTGAGAAGATCTGGGACGCTGGTGCATTGAGCATCCTGACAGCTTGAGGTAGGAAGCTGTTCCGCAGCCTGGTGGTGGAGCATCTTAAGCTGCGATAGCGTTTCTTGGAGGGTAGGAGCTGAAAGAAGCTGTTCAGTTTGTTTACGTCCATCCCGTCTCTGCTGCTTCCTCCTCCGGGCAGTTGCGGGCACGGTGTCACAGTGTCCGTTAGTATCCTGTGTTTGCGTAGTATGTCCAGATGCCAGCGAATGCCAGTGATGTTACTCGCTCTCAATGTCCTAATGTTTAATATTGTTTCCCTGTCATAAACTACGTTCGTAGGACGTCTCACACTCAAACATTCAATCTCAATCTCACAGATCTCAAGAGGGGCCGCTGCGACTGTGCGCGCCGCCAGTTAGTCGCCCTGGCAACGAGTTTACTTCCTCGTCTCCTATCCTGTTCCTAATTCCTCCTCTCGATCTTCTTTTCCTCCGTATTGTCTTCTTTATCAGAGTTGTTGGTATGAAATCCAGTTGTTCGGGTGATAAATCAACTGTCTCGCAAGCGAGTTGAAGCTCCAGAGGGTCCGCTCTAGCGTAAGTGCGTCTCGGTGGATTTGGATACGTGGTGACCACAGCAGAGAATAAACCTCCATAACTTTATGAAGAATGGCTTTTGAATTCCTCCAACGCATTTGACAGTATCCATAAGTCATAAGAATATTGTCACGATTTAAACTCGACAAAAATGTGAAAAAGTAAATTAAATATGTAATAAAGTAGCCTTTCAATGACGAGTCGCTCATAGGAGCGCCCCGCATCTCGTTGCCATGGAAAACCATGTTATACATGCTTACACATCGTCGTTTTTTTGGCGACGATGATTCCTTCTCCTGTGGCGTGGCATAACTATGGTCTTTCAAAAAAAATTTGACCCTCTCGGCAGCTCATAGACCGGAAGAAAATGGAAGCCTCCATGAAGCTTACCCGTCCTATGTAACCATATTGATATTAATATTAATTATTCTTCGCTCAGGAGGATAAGTCAGATTTTTGGCAGAGATAATTTTACACCAATGAGGACTTATTTATGAATGAATATGTTGATTTGAGGTAATAAATTACTCAAAAGACTTGTAAGCCCCCCCCCCCCCCCCCCTTAAATAAATACTATGGCAGAATAAAGAATAAATTCATGCATTATCATTCAACTTGAACATGTGTTTTTACAGTATAGAGGTGTGGAGGGATGACGTATGTTGGCCAACCCGGTGAGCGTCGCCCTGGGTTCCCTTGACAAAAAGCCAACGGGTTTTTCCATTGGATTTTGGATTATTGCACCTTCAAAAATGTCACTGAACACGCCTTGCGTTGTGGGCCAATGTATCTATTTCACGCCTTGGTGTGATGCCCAGCACCAGGGTGAGGGTGAGGCAGAAGAAGTTTGACAGGTCAGACCGATCTCTCTCTCTCTCTCTCTCTCTCTCTCTGTCTCTCTCTCTCTCTCTCTCTCTCTCTCTCTCTCTCTCTCTCTCTCTCTCTCTCTCTCTCTCTCTCTCTCTCTCTCTCTCTCTCTCTCTCACTCACTCACTCACTCACTCACTCACTCACTCACTCACTCACTCACTCACACTCTCTCTCTTTCTCTCTCTCTCTCTCTATTTTAAGGTGATATTAAAGGCAACACCTATGCACTTAGCTCAGTGAAAATAATGTTAGATGCAATCGCAAATTCTGTACTGAAAGAGAATATTTTATGTTTGTCAATTTTCCCAATTTTGGAAAAATTGTCTGTTGGTCATATCTTTTGGATAAACATACCCTTATAGCCTTTGTTCCACTAGCAAATGAAATAATAAAGTGCGCTTTCAGGGAGACTTTTGTTTAACACAGTCAGCCAGTTGGAAAAGAAGAACACACCAAATAGGCCTGTTTAGCAAGCAGGATTTGATGCCACATCCCAAAATGATCAAATGTAATTCAATGTGGAATTAATGCAAGTATTCATAATGCAATACTCAGATTTATTGATTACATTTGTGGGCATATATTCTGCAATCTGTTACTGGAAACATATTAAAAGTATCCTTCCCAACACTGATAATAGCGCATATTTATGACAATTCAAAGACATAAACCTTTTGGCTATAAATGTCTGCCTATTTAGCAGTCTTACGTATCAAACTGAGTGTGTTGTTTTGGTGTCCCAATTAGGCAAAAGCTACAATATTATTTTCAATATGATTAATATTCAAACTAAAACAATCAACACTTAAATAATATCATCAATAACATCATATCTCATTGAAATGACTTACCCTACACACGGAGTCAAGTGCATCAAGTAACCGAGTTGGTCCTATCGAGACACATAAAGGGGAAGGGCAACCTATAGGCTATCATATTACAACATTGAGGAAGTCTTTAATATCACAAAGTGCAACTCAATGTGCTTAACAAAAGATATGATGACAATTTTTAAAACATAAAATAAACAATACAATGTTTATTGTACTTACCTAACCTAATGTAAGGTTAGGTACGTTTTGTGTAAACATAAAAAGATCATAGTGTTATCGTAGTGTAGAAATATATATTGTAACGACCCAGGTGGGTCTCTCAAGGCTCCGCCCATTTGTGCTGCTTGCCTGTTCTGTCACCTCCCTTTCTTGTGTGCAGGTCTCAGGTGTGTGCAATGACCCTGCTGATTGGGGAGTGTAGAAAAGACCTGCCATGCCAACACCCAGGGCTCTCCTCTCCTCTGCTGGATTTAGGCTTTTGTTGTTTGGTTGTTTCCATGCCTGATCTCACACCACACTTTTGGTTACATCACATATTACTGACTTGCACCACATCCCATTAACTTTACCTTTGTTTCTGTTCAATCTTATTTAATAAATAATTGTTATTCCTTTACCCTGCGTGTGGCCTCCCTGGTTTATGTTCATGCCAGAGCCAAGCATGCTACAATATATATAAAGTAAGAATTCAGAGGGAGGTTGAAAGTGCAGATATTAAAAAAAAGGTGAAAGGGCATACAACAGAGTGTAAGTTGGCATATAGCAAAAGGGAACTGCAAAAAAATGAGAACTGTTGGGGCACGTTTTAAGTGTTAGTGGTAGTGAACTCCATTGACCAATCCAGCAAAAAAGCAGGTTCGACTTGTTTGGATATTTAATATGGAAATGTTGATTGTGTCTCAGTGGCCTTGATATGTATCACAAGTCAGATGTATAGTCAGGGCCTATCCCATTTAAAGATTTTTAAACCAGCAGCAGCACTTTAAAAATGATTCTGTAATAAACTGGGAGCCAGTGTAGGGATTTTAGTATTGGGGTAATATGGTTGGTTCTTTTTTTTTTTTGTGAGAATTCTAGCTGCTGCATTTTGTATCAATTTAAGTTTCTTTATGGATTTTTTAGGGATGGTGTAAAAAGGGCATTGCAGTAGTCAAGCAGATAAAGGCATGAATGAGTATCTCCAGATCATCTTTGACATGAAGTCCCTCAGTTTAGCAATATTCTTTAGGTGGTAAAAAGTCTGATTGGGCCCCTCCCTAATCGGACTGCTCCGTGTTCAGTCGAATCTGATTGGCTCAGCCTGACACACAGCAGGGTCCCTTCCTGTTTACCTTCCTCTGAAGTCACAGGAAAATACGAAAATGTCGAAAAGGGACAGGACAGAGCAGCATAGATATGACAGGTGAACTAGCAGGCATGCTTGGCAATATAATAATGAATTAAACTCATTAATATTAGCCTTACATTAAATGTATTTTATTTATTTGTCTATCATTTTGTTATTTTCTTTGTATTTAAAGGGAATTGTTCCTCCTAAATGATAAAAAATAAACATAAATTAAGAGAATATCAACTATTCCCTTGAATGTGTTGGCATGCTAAATTAAAATTATTTGTTACTTGTCATTTTCATGCAGATGAAGCTCTACAGTCAACTCAGGCAGATTCATCGTCCAGCAAATGGGAGCTGAGCTAGCTACACGCCCATATGAGGGATTTCATCTTTTTGAACGCCCAGCCTCTAAAGATTTTGAACAATTGTTTTCTTCCACCCTCAACAACCCCCCGGAAAAGGTATACGCATCTATGAAACCAATGATGATCTAAACAGAAAGTGGCTCAGATGCTGTAACAAAGACTCTATGTTCTGCTCAGTATTTTTTGCCAATGCAAAGACACTATTTGGAACATTTTCAGCCTCTCGAGGCAAATGGAATTTCCAATATGTTGTACATGTGTAACAGGGTGGATTATCCCTTCAGTTATAATTACACAAAACTGCTTTTTACATTGCCTTAACTTCCTTTTACAGTTTTTTTACCTGAAGTTTAGCTTTCCAGCTGCCTTATGTTCCCTTTCTATTAGACTTTGTTCTTTGATTTAGCTCCACCTCCTTCTGTACTCCCGCCCACATTTCTGAGAACCCCATATGTTTCCTGTCCCCCCTGCCCTCTTCCCTTTTATAGTTGGGAAGAGGTGGGTGCATTCATTTCCCCCCATTTTGTGATCAAATCTTTAACCATCTTATAATTAGGGGTCCAAGCCAACAGGTTGGATCCCTATTGTTTTTGTAAGGATTTTTCTTTTTATACTTCCCGCCTTGAAAGTGGTACCACAGCCCAAACCGTAAATGGTGCGGACACGCCAATTGCATGACTAGATCCAGGTCCGGCACCGCTACTCAGATAACCAAATCCAGACACGCCGGCCACTAGGTGGCGCTATACCAAGGGAAAACGCGTTTGGGGCTATAACTCCCACACCGAACCTCCCAGTCAAAAACTTGTTGACCGTTCTTTATATTAATTATATTGACTATACATTGTTTAATGGAAGTGTCAAGTAAATATCAATGCATAGATTCAGTGTTTTGGAGAACGTTATATTTTATTACGATAGGCTAGCATGCAACTGACTTTGGTGTAATGATGCTAGTAGCCCTCCCCCTCTGTGTGCTTTGTATAGGAGTTGGAGGATTGTTTAAGGGCACTTTCTGAAAGGAAGCTGTAGTTTTGTATTTATCTTCAGGTATGTCTTTTATTTATTTTATTTTATACATTTTGGTGGTGAAGTTGTCTGTAGCCCCTTTTGTTCAGATTCTCTTGGGAAGAGGAGTTGGAGGATTGTTGAAGGGCACTTTCTGAAAGGAAGCTGTTGTTTTATATTTTGTCCGGACTGAGATCCTGGGTCACATTTTTGTTCAAGAAGAATACACAACGCAGATTCAGCCGGTCACACATGGACAAGATTGCTGATATAATATTTGCCTGTGGCCCTCAACTACATCCCCCCATCCCGCTGCGTTTGGTTAAACTTGTAATATTGATTAATGACCGACTTCCACGATCGTTTGAGAATGAGAACGAGGGAGGAGCTGAGTCTGACTGACTGAGAACCATGATTCGATTCACCGCTACCGGAAACTCGACTGAACGAACGAACTAACAAAGGATTCTGAACGACTCTCCTTGGCGAACTGACCGATCCACTGTAAACAGAGCGAATGGTACCGTGGCTGCAAGCTGCTCAGGGCCACACCCCCACCCTCCTCCTTGACCCGCCTCGGTCCTCCTCATTTGCATTATAGCTACAGCCACCAAAACAACGCATTTGGGGGAAGCTCAATGTGCGACTGGCTCGCAGTGGCTGTAACTCTACACCACGGCTGAATTTCGGGAACGTCGTTATGTAACTTACTGTTTTGTTATGCACCTTCAGCACCCCTACACACACAAACAATCACACACCCAGCATGCAACACTACTGATACCACTGATGTTCACACCCCATCGTATGTTCTGTTCTGTTCATTTCTAATATATTGTTCATGCTAATTCTACCCTCTGATTCCAGTTTCTTTATTGTGTGGTCTTTCTCTGCTGACATTCATTCCTTAAGGCTTTGTAGTTATACTTGTATAACCATCTGATATTAGCCAAGAGTTAAGCATATTCATCTAGCAAACTATACCTACCATACGTTCGTCGTAAGTTCAGCGAATGCGCGTTCACGTTAAGAGGAGTTTCGGGAAACGCTCCAAAGAAATTATCGACGGTTCGAAAGGTCCACCTTTCGCACCATCTTACGAGCGAAGATCCATCGGTATCGGGAAACGGGGCCCTGACGCATACGAATGTTGTTGTTTTTTTAATACATTTTATTGACAATTAGCAATACAACAACAGCCAGGGGGTACAGAAATGGCAGACTTACAAAATACAGACACGAAAAATACAAAATGCAGCATTAAATTAAATACAAATATTATAAAGAGCACACACACTAAGTGTTTTAATAGCTTTCCCATTCCTATTGCCTGGATTCATTCTCAAACACAACAAAAAGCGGTTTCTGATTCGAGTATTTACATTTATGAATATGCCATTTAGCTAGTCAAATAATAAGGTTTATAATAAAATATTGGTTTGCTTGACTAGAGGTGTAATTGAAGAAACCAAACAATACATGTTCAATACAACAAACAATACATGTTCAATACAACAAACCATTCATGTTCAATACAAAAACAAAACATGTTCAATAGAGCTCGTAAGTCGCCATTGCACATGGGACCTATGAGACCGAAAAAAATGAATGGGAGTCAATGGAGAGAAAGTAATTATTTTCTGATCCAAGTCTTTATATGCCCCAGATTACACATATGTTGTTTGTGGATTTAAATGATAATTTTTCATGCAAAGAAAGCTATAATTTAGCGGGTAGGAGTTTGATACGGTTAGTTTTTGTGTGGGGCGCTTTGTGGACTACAACTCCCGCTGCTCTCGATGATATACGTCACCACCACTCGCAAACAGATCCCGCAGTCTGAACATGGCTGTTTCTTTGGTGCACTTTACCACCTTCTTTCAAGGAAGCCTTGATCGAGGTGAAAGAAGGTGGTAAAGTGCACCAAAGACACAGCCATGTTCCGACTGCGGGATCTGTTTGCGAGTGGTGGTGACGTATATCATACGCGTCGAGAGCAGCGGGAGTTGTCCTTTATTATGTCCATGGTTGTAGTCCACAAAGCGCCCCACACAAAAACTAACCGTATCAAACTCCTACCCGCTAAATTATAGTTTTCTTTGCAAGAAAAATTATCATTTAAATCCACAAACAACATATGTGTAATCCGGGGCATATAAAGACTGTGATCAGAAAATAATTACTTTCTCTCCATTGACTCCCATTCATTTTTTTGGTCTCATAGGTCTCATGAGCAATGGCGACTTACGAGCTCTATACAACAATACGAACGTTTGCAACTTTGCATATTGACTTTTTGGAAAACGTTTTGGATTCCGTTTTGGAAAACGTTTTGCCAAATCTTTTGCAAAGCGTTTTGCGGATTGAAATGTCATTTGAATATCGCAACACACGGAGCGTGGCGAAGTGGATTGCAATCACGGGGACGCTATAGCTTTTCAATTTGAATAAAGGAACTCAAAGAATTTGAAAAAATGTTATTCTATTTTTATTGTCATAACTTTTGCAAATTTAATTGAGGATTGCATTGTCACTTTGCATATTAAAATACACTTTGAATAACGTATTTACAAATGACATTATAAAATTGCATAATGAATTGTCAATTGCATAATGTAATGACTTATTGAATTGCAAATTTCAAGTTGCATTGCCATTTGAATTTTGCTACATATATGCTTCCATAGATTTCTTTCGCTATAAAAGTTTTTTGTTTTTTTGTCTTAATCATGTGTTAAGACATCACCACCACACGGCGGAGCTGTGGGGCCAAAATGAAACAGGAAACGCGCAGAAGAAGACGCACCTGGAGACCCAAACAATCTCATGTGATATTCCCAGTGGGAATTTCCCACCACCTAGCGTTTGTTTTGCTCTGGGAAAACCTTAAATTCCCGAACTATCCATCGTCCAAACATTGCTCTCCCTCGGGTTTTCCTCTGGCCGGGTCAGCTGCGGACGGCTCCCAGCGCACCTCATGGAGACCTCCGCCAGTCGCGTCCAGATGTACACCCAGGACGAGAGGCGCGTCATAGAGGAGGCGGTCAACACTGCGATACGCGCCCTGCTGGACGCCATCCACCGCGTCAACAGCGATAAAATAGTCAAGTACCAG
>NC_082387.1:25107784-25170284 GCF_031168955.1 Gadus macrocephalus
AAGTCCACATGATGGTGGATTCTCTGTCCAATATGCTAGATTTGACTAGTCCACTGACAACTATGCAGGCCGAATTGTCATTTATTAACTAAGTTTGACTATCCGGAATTAACATTGTAGATATCAACGTCATTCTGACTAGTCGTAATTACATTTTGAATAGTTGGAATTCTCATTCAAGATATCTCTAACGTAATTGTGACTAGTCGAAATGACAGATAGAGATATCTGTAGTTCAGCTTTGACTATAGGCAGAACTGAATTACAGATATCAGTCAAATTGGCCCGACAACACTGAAACACCCGTTTCTCACGGTCTTGGTTGAGCAGTCAACTCACAACCGGCGTCCTGTGGTTTGAATTCTGCGCATGAAGGGCGTTCAACAGATGTCCTTCTTTGGTGTTTCAGTCACGTGTCTCTGTAACATCACCTGCACCACCGACTATGAGCGATACCTGGAGTGCCAATGCGCCAACGTACCTCCGAGTTCTATTGGGCTGGAAGCAAATTGCAGGTAAATCAACTGTAGAGTTCGGCCAATCAGTGGGGGATGGAAGAAGGATGTATTCTCTTCAGTTAGTTGCCAAAATTTGGTGCCTGGGAATCGCAGGCAGGTGTGTTTGATTATTAATTGATCCGTCAAAGAGTATCCAAGTTCAAGTGGGTTTTTTTTTTACGCCTCAAGCGCACAATAAAAAACACACGGTCATTCTTGACAGTGGAATTATTGCGAATGACTAAGTAATACATATTGATATAAAAATAGAACCAGACTATGATGCATCTAAATGTGATGTGGTGTGGTGCGCCATCAGGTGATTAGAGAGTTCACTTCTTGTTCGGCCTCTGAGAGGTTATGCCAGCCCCAGTCATAGAGTGATGTAAGCAGCCAGAGGTTTCAGTCATAGCTCCTTAAAGCAGAAGCTCCTGTCTCACTTCTCCACGGGACTTTGTCACCATCGTTTATGGGAAATCCAGAAGAAGCTAGGATACTGCCGAACAGTTTGAACATTGAAAATACACAGACGTAATAAGATAATGTTTAACAGGAAACGCGTACAATTGCTCAGGCAGTTTCTTTCTCTTTCTGAAGAAAGAGCAAAGGTTGATCATCACAGGACACCTGAATGTATCTGTGAAAAGGAGGCGGATAAAATAACCGAGGTGTGAAAACGTCTGGGGTAAAATCTTCCCCCAGGCACAGAGAGGCCTTCAGAGAGAAGGTTCATGTGAAATTATGATGATAATGAAAGTGACACGTCTAACTCACACGTGATGATGACGATAAAGGTGATGTTGTGTGTGTGGGTGTGTGTGTGTACATGTGTGTGCGTGCCTGCGTGTGTGCGTGTGTTTGTGTGTGCGCGTGAATGCATGCGTGTGTGTGTGCGTGTGCATGTGTATTTGTGTGTAGTGGCGAGTATGACGGCGAAGAAATAGCAGTCCTCAGCAGCTGCGAGCTCCGGCCTCCTCAGTCCAGCTGCAAGATGCACCCTGAGGACTTCTTCAAGATCGTCTCCACAGATACATATTGCACTGTGAGAGTCATTTACCCGCTGGGGCCCTCCACAGACCCACTGGGGCCCCCAAAGGACCCTCTGAGGCCCTCCACCGACCTACTGCAGCCCCCCACGGCTGGAGTGGTGGAATCGAACTCCTGGCTTCTGTGCGATATAGGTGAGCATCGGTGAACCTTGTCGAACTCTGAGGAACGTCACGATTGAGCACGTGGGAGCCATGTGGCTCAGGAGGTAGAGCGGGTTGGCTGGTAGTCAGAAGGTTGCTAGTTCCATCCCCGGCTCCTGCTAGCCTAGAGTGTCGAGGTGTCTCCGAGCGAGATGCCTCACCCTGACTGCTTCAGACGAGTTGGCTGTCGCCTTGCGTGGCTGACACCGCCGTCAGTGTGTAAATGTGTCCATGAACGGGTGAATGTTGGTAGGGCAATATTATAAAGTGCTTTGTGTGGCCACTGGTTAGAAAAGAGCTGTATAAATGCAGTCCAACTACCAATTAGCACTTCTTGACGTAGGGGCGATATTCCCAAGGATGTCTTTAGGTTAGGCATGGAGTCAATGGGGTTCGAAACCAAGAACCTTTTGGTTTGGGCGGGTCAAGATCCAGTGGCTCTTAACTTTCCCATTAAGATGGCGGTACTGGCCAGCGGGCTGAGTGTCTCCACTTTGCGTCCCCAGTGAAGCCGCCGCCGCCATCGAACCTGCGTGTGACGCACCACGGGGGGAGAGTGAACCTCACCTGGGAGGTGGACAGCTACAAGCACTGTCTGAGCTACAGGGTTCGGATCAGAGACCCCACCCAGGTACGCACGCACTCAAGCACGCACGCGCAAGCACACACATAAACCAACACACAAAACAACACGCATACATACAGACACACACAAACACACACACACGCGCACACACACGCACGCGCGGACTGACCAAATCACCCATCACTCACTCACACACGTTGTCTGCTGTTCTGGAAACCAATTGTCTTCCAAAATGAGTGTGTGAATATTGTTTGAATCCATTTCTTTCTTTCTTTCTTTCTTTCTTTCTTTCTTTCTTTCTTTCTTTCTTTCTTTTTTCTATTTTCTCCTTCTTCATTTCTGTACGTCGATCTTGTTTGTTTGCTCCTGTCTCGGTTTGTGTGTTTGTCTGTCTGTTTGTCTGATGGTTTGTGTGTTTGTCTGTCTGTTTGTCTGATGGTTTGTGTGTTTGTCTGTCTGTTTGTCTGATGGTTTGTGTGTTTGTCTGTCTGTTTGTCTGATGGTTTGTGTGTTTGTCTGATGGTTTGTGTGTTTGTCTGTCTGTTTGTCTGATGGTTTGTGTGTTTGTCTGATGGTTTGTGTGTTTGTCTGTCTGATTGTTTGTGTGTTTGTCTGTCTGTTTGTCTGATTGTTTGTGTGTTTGTCTGTCTGTTTGTCTGATGGTTTGTCTGTTTGTCTGTCTGTTTGTCTGATTGTTTGTGTGTTTGTCTGTCTGTTTGTCTGATTGTCTGTCTGTTTGTCTGTCTGTTTGTTTCTTCGTCTCTCCTCCGTCTCCCCGTAGGTCCGCAGCTTCGAGTTGCCCCAGCAGTACCTGGCGATGGACGCCTCCAGCCTGCTCCCCTCCTGCCGCTCCCAGGCCGACGTCCAGGCCTGCCCCTGCCCTGAGTCCTACCTGAAAGGGCCCTGGAGCGCCTGGAGCCCTGCAGTGGACCTCACGGAAGGTACCGCTGTGGTCCGACTCGCGCTTCGCCCTCCAGCCACTAAACAGTGCAGAACGCAAGCACACACACAAAGATAAAGCCGTACCGATGTTCCGATAATGTTTTTTTCCACCCCGATACCGATTCCGATTTCTGAACTTGTGTATCTGCCGATACCGAGCATATACCGATAGAGCATCTAGCATTGTAACTATATGTAGCACTTCTTATGATTGAAGGGTTCTCTTACGTCGAGAGCGATGGATCGTCGGTTCACTTACTGTCTTAACAAATATTTTTGAACTAGATGTTCCCGATGTTCCAACTTAGTAGCTCGAACGCACGTAGGTCGAAGACGACGCGTTTCCCATTCCGACTTTCCATAACTACGAACTACGTGGCATAACTACGAAGTTTTTGTGATGTTTTCTTTGCATGTGTAGTAGATAAGCTAGTCGTGTGATGGTATCGGATCGGGGTTTAGACTTGCTAACTCGCCGATTCTCAAAACTGAATTTTAGGGCAGTATCGGAGGCATTCCTGATGCTGGTATCGGTAATCGGGACAACTCTAGAAGATATCGCCGTCTTCTAACTAATGTTTTGGCCTCCAACCACCAAACAGTGCCAAACACACCCATATACACACAGCGATATTCACGTACAAGTACACGTCACTGAGGGGTGGCAGGTATGGGGGCCACATGAAACACTGAATATGGAACATGTCGGCGCGATGTTTGCACACAACAAATGAGGTAACGGTTTGTGTTGTGGTGCAGTCCTTGTGCCGGTAGGCGGAGAGATCCGGTTGGTCCTCTGTGTCGCCGTGCCCGCCCTCCTCTGTGTCATTGCCCTCTGTTACGTCTCAAAGCCGTGAGTACTCAACCATGTCAGCGTAACGTGTGTTAACTGAGCTGGTGTTAGAGCTGATTCTAGCCTATGCTTTATCGTGCTTCGCTGATGCTTGATTTCACACGCGTGTGTTTAGGATGTCCTCCTGGCTTCTTCCTTAAAGGTCCCATACTCTACCCACCAGATGAGTGTGATTAACCATTTCAAGCTGTTGATATAATATGCCTTTTCCTGTGCCTTAGTGATATCAAAAGTGGGCGTCTCCACCTAGATTTATGCTGGATAGATCAGTCTACCATCAATCACATTCACACCTGGTGGTATAATATGGGACCTTTAAGAGCGCTCTTCTGCCTAAAGACCAAAATAAATATGTGTGAAGATCATTTCATTTAAAGTTTGATGATCACGTAATGAACCAGGGAATGGGAGCGGCTTAGAGCAACAAGGTTTAACCATCGCCATCGCTTCTTGATTAATCATTTGATTATTGAGTTGCGTCAGTTATCAGACTCCTTGTTAAGTAAAGAAAAACACTTTTTTTTCTTTTCCGGTTGATGACTCAGTTCTCACGCTAATCAAGACTTCCAAGCAAGCAGGGCCGACTGCAACCACAGTCACAGTGACCACGGAAACACAGACAAATAGACACAGTGACACACTGATCCATAAGAGCAGAGAGACATTGACAACCTGACACACTGACCTACAGACCCAGTGACACACTGACCACACACACGGACACAGAGACAACCTGGGTTCTGACACTCTGACCATGGACAGCTAGACACACAGACATACGTACAGACACATAGACACACAAACGTACACGCACACGCACACACACACACACTCACACACATACACACACGCACATACACACACGCACACTCACACACACACACACACACACACACACACACACACACACACACACACACACACACACACACACACACACATACACACACGCACATACACACACACACACACAGACCAGGTTCTGCTCCCTGCCATGCAGACCCTCTCTGCACACTGTGTCTCTAGTCTACCACACACTCCGGCACGGTGACGGTTTGATCGGCGCACATCCTACCGTCCGCGACACAGCTGAAAAGACCTCACCCCTTTGGTCGGTGTGTGGTTAGCTTAAATGGGTCAAAGTAGGGCATGTCATGTATAGAGCTCCATGTTACTACAGGCACAGTGTATACAAGGTTTTGTTAATAACATGAATATATATATATATATATATATATAGGAGAACTGTAAGACATTAAATGAAATCATTAAGGCAAATTATTACATAGATCAAACACAAAGGTGAAATCAGCTGAAGTTAAACTCATATCTCAGTGCCACCTCAGCCTGTTCCAATAAACGTTGCCCGTTTACTTTCTCTTCTCGCGGATTTCCTCTCAGCAGGGTGCCTAAACCTTTCTTTGAAGTGTGGTTCAAAAGTTTCCAGCGGTGGCGTCGGGTGGTCGGGTGGTCGGGTGCCGAAGCCCCCGCGGCTTCTGACTAACCGCAAAAGGGGAAATCCCGCCGCCCCCCAAGATCCCGCGAGAATGCGCTGCTAGAAAATAAATATGTCCGGAATCTGTGGCTTTCGCAGTCCTGTATAATCCAATAGCTCAATGTAGCCTGACTAAAGTGGTTTGGTGGCTTACCTGTCTGTCTGCCCATCTACCTGTCTACCTGTCTACCAATCTACCTGTCTGTCTACCTAGGTACCTGTCTGTCCACCTAGCTGTCTGTCTGACTACCTATCTACCTGCAGGATCTCTCTGCAGGTCACTGAGCGAGACAGTTTTAAAGTTGGATAACTTTGAAATCTACCCTGCTCTGGCTTCTCTCCATATGGCCTTCCCTCCATTTAAATGTTGCTGAAATAATATGAATGTATTTTAGCTTTGTCTCCTGGTTCAACCCTAAAAAAGCTCATATGTAAAGGCTCTTTGAAACCTTATCTGGGCACTGGGTTTAAGCTTTAGGTTCATAAAGTTGTGTTACACACCATGCCTCCTGGAATTTACTTTAGATATTAAAGCTAATGATAGCTGTTTTGAGGAATCAAGCCAATGTGGGTCTCTGTTATTAAAAGTAGGCCAATCAATTTTGTTGATGTATTTTTATTATGACCTGATTCCTGTTAATGTAGCCTATGTAGGCCAAGTGCAAAGGATTGACAAATATTTGTGTGCTCTCCTTTAGATTTTTTACGAAGAAAGTCCAGTTCCTAATGTTCGTCCCTGACCCAGGCCCGTTTTTCAAGCCCCTCCGCGACAAATATGACGGGAACTTCAAGGTAAGCGCAAACGCAGTCCATTAAATCGCCTGCAGCATCGGTACTTCTCCGGCAGGGGGCGTCAATGAGTTGATTGATGTTGAACTTGGGATTTCCGCAGGATATGAGATGTTCCAGTACGACAGGGGCTTTTATTTGCGGTCGGTTATCTGTTATTTCGTAACAAGACCTTTAATGTGACGTGTGGGTCTGTGAGTCATAAGGTTTGATGGTTGCTATTAGGGAAAATACACAATTCTAAATCGAACATATTTTTCACAGACATTTCATTTGATCCCACACAATAATACCTTCATCCATTTTATGATATTCATTCTATTATGTTTATATTTTATGATAGTATAATTTCTATGTTGTTACAGGGTTTCCTATTATAACTGACTGCATCAAGCCCGTAGTTATTTATGAATGTATTTATTGTATCCATTGCTATTGTTCAATGCTCATTTGCATTCTCTTACTATCTCAGTATCTTGACAAGAAATCTCATAATTAACATATTGTTTCTAATTCCATTCAATGTAACTCATCTGAATAGTTCTTAAGTCATCGCTTATCAACTGATCAAGAGACTAATGACATGCTTTTTACTTAAAAAGAAAAAACATTTTGTTGAGTGGAGCTATCGTTGAATCTCTGAGTGGGCTGACCCGCTGTCTTGAGATACTGAACCGACAGGATGCGTTATGTCCTCGATGACGCTTCCGTTCTTACGGTAATCCAGCGTTTGGATTATTAGCGATTATCTCCTAGGTTACCAGACGTGGGTGTCTGAGGCTGCAGCCCAGTGGTACCATTCTGTTCTGCGACTCAACCAGTGGCAATACGATTGGTTCACAGGTGCAGTCGAAGGAAACCATCCCCATGAACTTTTGGAACAGAATTGTAAATGGACTGCATTCATACAGCGCTTTTCTAACCAGTGGCCACTCAAAGCGCTTCACAGTAGGGCCTAACATTCAGCCGTTCGTGCACACATTCACACACCGACGGCAGTGTCATCCACGCAGGGCGACAGCCAGCTCGTCGGGAGCAGTCAGGGCGAGGCGTCTCGCTCGGGGACACCCCGACCCTCCGGGTCGGGGATCGAACCAGGAACCTTTTGGGTTAGCGGTGTCGGGCCCGTGTTCATGTTGCCGGTCGTCCTCTGCCGCAGGAATGGGTTCATCCGGCGTTCAGCGAGGAGGAGGTCCTGAGGGTAGCGGCCGTCCCAGCCAGCGACCAGAAGCTGCTCCCGCTTAGTCACCACGGCAACCACATTAGGAGAGACGGGGAGGAGGAGGAGGAGGAGGAGGAGGAGGAGGAGGAGGAAGGCGGCGGCGAGTTCAACGCCCAGGCGCGCCAGCCGGGGGAACGGGCCGGCGCCGTCCCCGGTCTCCTCTCCCTCCGCACGGTGGTCCTGTCGGGGTTCGGGGGCGACGGGGGGGGGCCCCCCGAGACCCGCGGGCGCGGCGGCGCCGGAGGGGCGGGGCCTCCGCCGGCGGCGGCGGAGGAGGAGGAGGAGGGAGGCGACGGTCCCGCCGAGGCGTCGAGCCCGGCCCCGCGGCCGTCCCCGCTGGGGGGGCCGCTGGGCCCCTGGGACGACGACTACCCCCACGTGGACCTGGACACGGTGGACAGCGGCTTCGGCGAGTCGGCCTGCAGCAGCCCCGTCTCCTCGGAGCACGCCGCCGCCGCCGCCGCGGGCGAGGCGGGCTTCTTCCCCCCCGACGGACACTGCAAGTCCGCCTACGTCCGGCAGTGGATGGACCGGCAGCAGCCGCCTCCGCCCGCAGAGCAGCACCATCGCCCGCCGCCTCCTGCTTACCAGAACCAGAACTACGAGGCCTAGTTGGGAGCCCCCCCCGGACCTCCACACGCATGCAGTGTGGGAGGGAGAGGGTGAATGTGGGGGTGGGTGTGTGCGGATGAGTGTGGGTGTGGGGGTGTGTGTGTGTGTGTGTGTGTGTGTGTGTGTGTGCGTGTGCGCGCGTGCGCGCTGACAAGTCTTCACTAGATGTCATTAAGGAACAGCCACAGTCCACAGGGAACTTAAAAACGTAAACGTGTAGTCGTGTACCCTATTTTGTATGATAAGTTGTGAACCAAAATCTGCCTTCTATCACCTTAAAAAAAATGGCAAGAATTAACGGGTTGGTGTCCAGACAAGACCTTTAAAAAACGGATCCATGCTTCATTTCTAAGCAGGGCTAAGCATCTGTACTGTGCCGTTTAAACAGCTCTCTCTCTGAAATGGAGGTAGACAGCACCCTCTCACACGCAGGAGGCCGCCGGTGGAGTTTGAATCAAGACGAGGCGGGCAGACCACATTACTCGAGGGCTGAGATCCCTGCGCTGGCTTCCTGTGGGGTTTTCATTAGCGTGCATCACATCCGCAGCGATGCGAGGGGCCCTGAACGGGTTCAGACTGACACACATCAGTGAACTGCCTGTGGTTTGGGGGGCGTGAGAGTCTGATCCCATGGTTGACCCAATCAGGGTGAAGCAGTGTTTAAGTCTCCAGTTTTCATTGAATCGTAATTTTGTAATTTACATTCCTCTTTTTCTTGTTTCTACTCTATCAATGTTTGTCCTTTAACGTTTTTTTACCTGTGATTTTTCCTTTGTGAAGCCCCATACATGGCCTTTATAAATAAAATGATAATGTGAGACCAAGATGATGGCACCTTCTTTTTTACCTCAACTCCCACTTCATCTCTTCCCGCACGTTCATCTCCACCTCCATCTCCTCTCTGTCTTCACCCTAATCTCCACCTCCATCTCCTCTCTGTCTTCACCCTAATCTCCACCTCCATCTCCTCTGTCTTCACCCTAATCTCCACCTCCATCTCCTCTCTGTCTTCACCCTAATCTCCACCTCCATCTCCTCTCTGTCTTCACCCTAATCTCCACCTCCATCTCCTCTGTCTTCACCCTAATCTCCACCTCCATCTCCTCTCTTGTCTTCACCCTAATCTCCATTTCCATCTCCTCTCTTGTCTTCACCCTAATCTCCACCTCCATCTCCTCTCTTGTCTTCACCCTAATCTCCACCTCCATCTCCTCTCTTGTCTTCACCCTAATCTCCATTTCCATCTCCTCTCTTGTCTTCACCCTAATCTCCACCTCCATCTCCTCTCTTGTCTTCACCCTAATCTCCATTTCCATCTCCTCTCTTGTCTTCACCCTAATCTCCACCTCCATCTCTCTCTAGTTTGCATCACTCTCTCCTCCACCTCCATCTCTTCTCTCTTCTGGGGTCCCTATTCTAGGTTTCTGAAACATCAGGGGGAAAAAAATAATGTGTGAAGCGTGCAGCAATTTTTTTTAATGCTCTATTGTGCATGCACATTTTTTCATATTGCTTTACCTAAATAAACAAAATTTGCAGTTTATTAGAGCTTTAAGTATTTGACTGCTGCAGTATAAGTACATACTGTTGATACAATGTGAGATCGATTTTACAATAGTAGTACTACACTACAAGTGTGTTTTGTTTTTGCCTTCTGTGGTGAATAAGGGAACATTCCGTGTTTTGATCAGCAGCTCTGAGTCGGTTTATATGATTCATGTATTTAATCAGAGGTTCTACCCTTCACAGTAAAAGCCAAAAGCCATTTTTATCAATCAAAGTTTCCCAGGAAACGTTAACACATCTTCATGAGTATGATTCAACCACAACCACAACCTACAGATGACGTTTGTTTTAGATAGTAATCCTCTACTTCTGACTGGATAACCGTGACGTTGTCATCGTGATAAAAGGACAACGTATGCCTCATTCACTTTTTCATCAAAATGAATTAGTAGTAGCACCACTCTCCCGGGTAAGTTATTCAGCTGTAGCAACGGCAGCACCATTTCATTCTTTTAACTTTGCGATAATTGTTCATGTTTTGTTCACTCCAGCGATTACATGTCATGGTTTGTGCGTTACGGGAGCGTATGTCCCAAAAATCGTACAATTTAAAGGACATACATGTATACTGTGATATTCGTTTTGTCTTCTACCATTATGTTATTTTACCTTGATACATTGTTTGGAAATGTTTCAGACATTTTGGGAATGTTCTCGACCTGGACCTCCTGAAAGCATAGGCCGCCAATCAGAATGCACGGGCGGAAGACGTATTGTGTGTTCACAGATGGCGTTGTTCCCCCTCCTTCTGCTGTGCTTGACAACAGTCAGTGTCACGGCAAACAGCTGCACCAAGCAAGGTGCCCTTATTGATACTTAAAGGTCCTTAGGCTTTCTGCTTGAGTTGCTATGCAACGTGATGCTCATCAAACGAAGGATGATGGCTAAAGATGCTCTTCCTCTTCCTCCTCCTCAGGTGGGGTTTTCTGCGTCTCTGATTACTGGCAGAATGTAAGCTGTGTTCTGAACAACACGGACAAACCAGGAGAAGCCAAAACCACAGACCGCTGGTTAAATTTCACAAGAATAAAGTAATTGCAGTTAATGTAGCATTACCAAATCTTTAGATGATTCTAAACTTTATATTAATGAATTCCTTTTTTTATTGTAGGCCTGAGTGGGCACGATTTGTGTGCCGGTTTGAGAGGAACCCGTCCCGCTGTCAATTCGACACAGGAATGCGTCTCAGGTCGTTCCACGAATTCCGTGTTCAATCCTGCAATTCATCTGGCTGCTATGAAATATCCCAGTTTAAGCCAGTCAATTGCGGTATGTAGGAAGGAGGAACCGTGTGTGTGTGTGTGTGTCTGTGTGTGTGTGTGTGTGTGTGTGTGTGTGTGTGTGTGTGTGTGTGTGTGTGTGTGTGTGTGTGTGTGTGTGTCCATAGTAGATGGTACTCCATCTGGTGGAATCGCTAATGTTGGATTGAGAGAGAATGTCCAATGTCCAATGTTTTCCTTTGCATTTATAACATTTAGCAACGTATGAGGGTCCTCCGTCATGATGCATCGTGTGGGTTTGTAGAGGGTGTGGTTTATGACGGTGAGATTTATTACCACGCTGAGATTAAGTTAAACTACCAGCAGTTGGGGATAACCGAAAACAATGGAACAAAGAGTGGCACAAGGAGGAGAGCATCAGAGAGAGAGCAACTGAAAAACCAACAGAACTTATAGACTTCTGCACAGGGCCCCTATATCACCTGATGATCCCCAGAGAGGGAGAGACCGTCACCATTTTCACTCACAATGAGGCTTTACTCGCTTTTATTAGAAAATAGCCTTGTGTGATAGTTTCCGTTTGACCCAAGAAAATATTGATGTCTATCTACAGTTCAAACTATGTCTCCAAGTGACGTCAGTGTCAACAGCTCTTTGGATAGCTTCATCATCACCTGGAAGAGCGGATATAAAAACCACTATTTCACACCGGAAAAATTTACCTACAATGTCTCGCTTGCTCATGGGCGCCATGCGGTAAGGCTCAGACACTTTTGTTTCCGTAAAAGCCTGTTGAATATGGAGTTTAATTTCACAGTAATGTATTCTAGGTGTTCTAAGTCTACATTGTTGTACTAACATAGTTGTGGTTCTGCTCCAGATTTGTGAACTTCAGCATCACGTTACAGAAATATATCATAATATCATATCATATAAACATATAATACCCTGGAAATATCAAGATTTCTGAATATCAAGTTCAGTAATCTGAAGCACAACTATAAATATGTTTTTTATTTTTAATAAAATACAGGAATTCTGACTCCACTTACAATGGAGTGAGATTCCTAGAGTGAGGTTAACCTCCATATTGAGACCCCTATTAGTTCATAACATATGTGCTGATTATGTCTCCAAGCGTTTCTATGAACTGACCTCAACTGAACCATTTTCAATTTCTTACAATTTTAGTTTGAACAGATTCAGGACGGAGATCTATCGATAACTCTTGATTACTCTCGGTTTGATCAGAGTAGTGAATATTGTGTCCGGGTAAAATCAAAATATGAGCACGCAGTCCTGTGGAGTGAGTGGAGCGAGTCGGTGTGTTGGCAACGGGGAGAAGGTGAGACCGACAGTAGTGGTGGCCCAGAATAACAAATGTCTGTCGGCCTGTTTGTGTCCGTAACAAGTTACCGACCAACCAACTATCTGTCTCTCTCTGTATGAAGACCAATCACAGATGGGTGTGTATCGATTGACCGCCGGCGTCTTGTTGCTCGTGTGTGTGTTCGCTGGCCTCCTGCTGTGGCTCTGCGTCCCATCCACAAGGTAACAGATCTAGATACAGGATGATGTCACACATTACTCAACATGCATCCGCATTAGAAAGTCACTGCAGACTACACTGTTTCCTGAAGTGACACACGAATGAGGCAGAGGACGTTCAAAATGCAAATGCAGTCAAATGTGATTTCCCTTTGATTTGAACCAATGTCCCCCATAGGCTGAAGGTGAGATCTCTGCTCCAAGTGCCTTCACCAGCACCCTACTTTCAACCATTGTTCCTCCACTATGAAGGCAACCTCCATGTAAATACAGAATACAAATCCTGTGTTTGTGTGTGTATGTGTGTTTGATGAGTGTGTGTGTTTGTGCGCGTGCGTGCGTGCGTGCGTGCGTGTGTGTGTGTGTGTGTGTGTGTGTGTGTGTGTGTGTGTGTCGTTGGTATTAGCATTGTGAGTGTACGGTATTTCTACAGATCACACATGAGCCACACACACACACCTGACCCATTCTGACCTCCTGTTGCCTGTCGTCTGACCTCTGACCTCTGTCGTGTTCCTCAGGAGTGGCTGTCGTCTCCGGGAGCCTACATGGTGACCTTTGACCCGGACAGCCGGGTGAACGCCCGACACATCACCCTGGCGCCCAGGGCCGCCCAGTGTGGGCTGGAGGAGGAGGAGGACTCCAAGCTGAGCCCCCAGCCCCCGTCACCCCCCCAGGACCCGCTGTCCTACATCATGGCTCCAGGCGCCACGGCCTTCGTCCCCCACGCCCCCCCGCACCCCACCACCATCGCCGCGGTCGCCGACATGTCCTACGTGGCGTTTCCGGGCGCCACCGCACCGCTCTGCCGCGCGGAAGAGGCTTCGGAGGCGGCCTCCATGGACACGAGCCAGGCGGAGTCCGGAAGTGGGTGGGAGGAGGAGGAGGAGGGGGAGGAGGAGGAGGAGGAGGGGGAGGAGGGGGAGGAGGGGGAGGAGGGGGAGGAGGGGGAGGAGGAGGAGGGGGAGGAGGAAGGTCAGAACCAAGGTTCACACCCTCCCCTCCCGAGCTCTGTCCCTTGCTTCGGGGATTACTGCACCCTCAAGCAGGCAGCTCAGTGGTGAAATGGATCAGGTTGAATTATGGCGCCCTCTAGTGACTTCATTGTGCTTATTCAGGCAAATTTTAAGTCGTACATTTTAATCGTTTTTGTTCTACTTCTTCTTTCTATTGTGCTTTTTGTTTAAAGAGCCAGTAAGCCCACTGATTCAGATAGGAAAGCTAGTAGTCTGGAAAGCTTAACCGTGACTCTGACCCTCCGCACACCGTGGCGTTTCACTGAACGTGTTGAAAAGCTCAGCTTTCCCACGGCAACTTATTTCAGTTAGTAAATGGAATGGAATACTATGTTTACGATATCATATGGGACAAATGACGGTGTTTAAAACCCAGAAATATGTGGTTTTGGTTTCAATGGATCTTGAATGCCACACTGTAAAGCTAGGGTGACCAGACGTCCTCTTTTTCCCGGACATGTCCTCTTTTCGAGACCTAAAAAATGCGTCCGGCAGGGATTCCAAAAACGTCCGGTATTTTGCCTCGTCGCAAAAAAAAATAAAAATATTATTGTTATTATTATTATTTATTTTTTTGCCTCGTCGCATATTTGTGTTTCTGGGTCTTTCACATAACCTACTAGTTATTACCATTGTATATGTCTATGGTTATTACGGCCTTCCAAGTTCTGGAAATGGTATCTCCCTTACGTTCCACCTTCTTGCGCGAGCTGACTGTAGAGAGAGTCTGTCATTGGGCGACCGATCTCAGGGTTGCCAGAGCCACGATAATTATCCTCCAAATACGACCATTTTGGGCCTTTGGTACGTTACTTTGCCATTTCCAATCTGGCAACATTGAGCACCTTGCCGCTTCCACTCTGTTTACAACAGCACATTACATCTGCAGCCATGCCTAAACGTAAATGTAAGTTCACGGACGAACCAAAGAAAAAAAAAAAAAAAAATATTATTTAGAATATTGTATTTGTTATCATTATTGCTTTAATATATGAGGAGGACTGAAAAGTTTCTAATTTTCTTATTTTAATGTGGCCATATAAAGATTTTATTATTTAGAATGTTTTATTTGTTATCATTATTGACACATTTAAATGCCACAAAAAAGATTTGTTTTACATTTGCACTTTGCAATTTTGTTAAAGTTCAATAAATAGATGTTCATATTGTCATTTCATTTGTGACATTTGTATGCATTCACATGGTCATGGTGCGGCATGCTATCCACTACCCCCCCCCCCCCCCCCCCCCCCCCCCCCCCCCCCCGCGACGAAGTGTCCTCTTTTTTACAAACTCAAATCTGGTCACCCTAGTAAAGCACTGTAAGTTGCATTTTGTTTGAAAGGTGCAATACAAACACCATAGATAATTGTTACTAGAGTTTTCGCGCGTGCGGGGTGCTGACGGTGCTGCAGCGACTCCCCCCTCGGCGGGGGTTGTAACTACAAGCGAAGAACGTTTTCTGAACAAATCTATACTTTTCTTTTGGAGTAAAACTTTATCATACAACATGGTTATCATTCAATTATTGAAATCCACCCTTTTTATATTTATCATATTATTATTTCATTAGAACATGGGTTCTAATTGTCTGTGTAGGCTGACGTATGACGCACAACGAAGCACATGCGCGAAAGAACGATAGAGCTATACTGTAATCCAATTGGATGGTACGCCGGTAAATTGCAACCTGAGAAGCGAATATCAGATTTTTTAAATACTGGCCCTAAAAAAGCCAAACTTCAAAACAGCAGGCAGACAGGCGACTGCCTGACAGTGGGGGGGGGGGGGGGGGGGGATTCAGATCAGCTATGTGGCGGAGAAAACAACTGCAGCAATGCTAAACCCCCTCCGGTCGATCCTATGTTGGATTAATCCCTCACCTGCGGCACCACTAACTAACTCTGTTGGTGAAGAGCCCTGCCAGGCCAGCCAAGGGAGTTTGACTTCCCAGCCAGGCGTTCTGGAAATGAAAACGTATTCATTCATTTTTACGTTAAGTTGAACTCCTCTATTCTTACGTTAGGCTTGACCCCTCAGTCATAGCAGCAAAAACATAGGTGTGTGTGTGTGTGTTGTGTGTGTGTGTGTGTGTGTGTGTGTGTGTGTGTGTGTGTGTGTGTGTGTGTGTGTGTGTGTGTGTGTGTGTGTGTGTGTGTGTGTGTGTGTGTGTGTGTGTGTGTGTGTGTGTGTGTTTTAAGTTCAAGTGCCTCGTTCTGTTGCTACCCGTAGCTGTGACTGTCAATAATAAATCATCTTCTGATGAGCAATAAACCTGCATTCCGTGTGTGATCTGACCATAGATGAATCTGGTAGACTACTATGCTGCTTTTAAAAGCAGTGCCAACATATTACAATATTTTTTAACCATTCAGCGAACAAAAGGCAACGGGCTGAGTATCATTTAGGGGGCCATTCATTGGTCCAATCCCAAAGTGAGCCCTGAGGACTCACGGACTAAGTGCTAAGTGAGCGAGTGTGTGAGGCCACATGGGCTGAGATATGGGATTGGGACAGCACTTAACGAGGGCACATGTTACCTTGGCAACGGTTTATGACAAAGATGTTGCTGACCGGTTTGGGAATTCTCATTTTTCGTTCTTTTTTGTTCTTTTATAAATGCAATGAAAACAATCGGCTACAGCAATTTATTGATATTAGAAAATATAATTTTTACTTTTTAATACTTCAGTATAAAGGACATATTGTATAATTTAGGTGATTATTGGCCTACACTGGGCCTTTTAAACATTAATCAGAACGGGCTACATTTGGCTAAATTATAAAAGGTATAGCCTAATAAAGTAGTAGCCTAATATGAATAGCCGTTTGGGAGCAAAAAAGTCGGCTCTTGTTGGTGAGCTGATCCAAATGATCCGGCTCACTAAAATAAGGCCGAAATTCCCATCTGATCGCGCATTGACAGTAGCGTCGTCTTGTTGATTACCTTCCTAATGCCGGATTTCCCTATGGTCTACGCCGTAAACGTCACAACGCTTTGAACTGTGGGTAATTCCCTTATAGGTGAAGTCCGCACTGATGCGGACTCACGGAAAGGGCTCGATAAATGTGGACTCAAACCCTCACGCCCTTTGGATTTCGACATTGGGACAGCCCTAAAGCCGTAATAATTTTGCGAGAACGCGCAATAAAGTCTGTGAGTCCGGATATTGGGATTGGGCCAATGACATGCAGAAGCGTCATCAACACGTGTGAGAAATCCAGACTTTCTACTCCTCATTGACGTCTAAGGTAATTTACATTTCCTACGGAGAAAATACTTACTCAGGGGTAGTATTATTCAGGAGATTTTCAGGGTACAAATGTCAGGATATGTTGTTCACACATACGGCCCATCAGGAGAATTTTAGGTCTTACACGCGTCTGAAAGCAGCTAATGTATGAGCATTTGATTACATTATAAAATTAGTAAATTTATGGTAACGGGCAAAATGTCAATGGAAAGTGTATAGTATACTATGCATGCAAATCAATTATTCAATAGCTTTTTGTGTTATTCAGGGCTGAAAAGTGCATTGACATTTTAAAATGCAAGGCAACTGCTATTGGTTAGTTGAAAATAATGATCATCATTGAGATTAAGATTTCCATTGTTCCATTGTCCCTTCCATTGTTTTGGCCAAGACGGGCAGCAGTAGCCTACAGTCACACATAGCATCCATGTGGGGTCGCCTGGAATTTAAATGGGGTCGCCTGAAATGTCTAGTAATTGTTTTAAAAAAAAGTAGCCTATTGATTGAAAAAAAAAATAATAATAATAATATATATATATATATATATATATATATATATATATATATATATACAATCTTAGCTCGGCGAGTGTGTCTTGGTCTTGACGTTTGGTGTGTGTGTGTGTGTGTGTGTGTGTGTGTGTGTGTGTGTGTGTGTGTGTGTGTGTGTGTGTGTGTGTGTGTGTGTGTGTGTGTGTGTGCTTCCATGTATGTGTCGGTGCCTTTTTCTTGACGTGCGTTTCCATGTATGTTCATGGCATTGTGCGTGTGTCTGCGGTGTGTGTATGTGCTTGCTTGCGGTGTATGCATGCGTTCGTGTGTGCTGTGTGTGTGTGTGTGTGTGTGTGTGTGTGTGTAAGTAACTTGAGTTACTGGTGCGACAGGCCTGCTATTATAGTAGTACGATTATTCATATATTTCCTACTAGGTCGGGTTGGATTCCTGACGTGGGTAACTTTGAAGGGTTTGAGACTCGAGTTCTGTCTGGGTTAGAGTCCTAGAATCCGGGTTGGAGTCCCAGAGAAAGGACCAAGTTCCTCTAGGTCGGGTTGGAGTCCCAACGTGCACTTTCTAAAATGCTGATCTCTTTGCATATATTTTTTCTTTTACTTATCTATTATTTTATTTTAGTGTACGTCTATGTTTAAACGTGAAGCACTTTGAGTCTGCCTTGTGTATGAAAAGTGCTACATAAATAACGTTGCCTGGCCTTTCCTTGCTTTGCCTACTCGGAGGGTAATATTTACTAGCATGAAACCACAGGTTCCCTTTGAGCCTGCTGCTTTGTAAACCACTCCGACAACCAGGCGTCGCTGTGGAGCCTTCTGCTGTGTACATCTTTTCCGGCCACCGGGGGCGCTGTGGAATACAATGTACACCAGGAACTACTAGGAAAACAACAGAGAAGGACACGGGAGGAAGAAAGCCAATCATCATTATTATCATCCGGTGAAAAGGACAACATTAAGCCATTTGTCTCGCTGTTCGTCGTTTTTTTTGCATGGCTCGGTTGCCTGGCACCCTCGGATCACATGTTCTGAATCGTTCCGCTCTTTAGGGGGTTTAGGATTCGGTATTCGGTAACTCCTGACCCTCCAGCAGCCAGCGACCTGAGGTTCCTCTTTGTAGAGAGAGCTTACCCCTTCCTCCGTCCAGATGAACCTCCTACAGAACAGGACCATGCACCCTCAGCTCCGCGACGAGGAGGCCCTGGTCATTGAAAACGCAATTAGGCTCGCGATCGACTCCATCATCAACGTGCTATACAGCGTGAACGGCGCGCGCACGCGGGAGTACGAGCGGATGCTGGGGGTCCGAGACAAGGAGATCAGACGGCTGTCCGGCCGGGAGAAGGACTTCGAACGGGAGCTGCAACTCCTGCGTCGACAGGGCTGCTCCTGTGGGCTGTACGACGCCACCGATGACCACTGCGGCTCGGGGTTCCCCGACCCGCTCCTCCAGAACCCGGACTGCGGGGACCCCAGTGGTGATCCCAGGCCCGGGTGCGGTGACCTCCATGACCCCAGGCCCGGGTTCGGTGACCCCAGGCCCGCGTGCGACGATGCCGGGGATGAGATGGCAGCAGCACACGGGCAGTGCGAGATGACGTTCTCCCGTGAGTAGTACTCGGTCAAACTAACACCAAGTCAGAGAGGCTGGTGTAAAAACATGACCATACTGGGCAGGGTTAATCAATGCTACTGGGTAATGGTTCAGAGTTCACCGAGACTCTCCCCCCTTACACCCCACACGGGTGTGGGGTGTACTTATTTATGTTGTACATCGGCAACATGAATATGGCACTTAATGTACAAACTTATTGTATGTTGTACGTCCTGCCACTTGAAAATAGTGCTTAGTAGTGTGTAGCATCTTATCCTACCTGTTTTTGTTGTGTACGGGGAATGGGTTAAACTAGTGATTGTTATTGCTTTGCAATTGGTTCTATGAACATCCTTATTGTACCGACAGAGATATATTATTGTTTCTCTTTCTTCTGACACATGTACTTATTGTAAGTTGCTTCTGATAAACGCGTCTGCTAAACACCCAAAATGTAAATGAGCTTGATTACTTGTTGCCAGCTTGCTAACCCTTTGTGCTTCTGCGCGTCTTCCCAGTGGGTCTCTTCGACGCCTCGCCGTCCCAGGTCTCTGCCCAGAGCCAGGACTTGGGGGCCGCCCCTCCGCCCGCGATCAGGCCCTCCTTTCAGCCGACCCCGGTCCAGCCCCCCCCCGAGGCCGTCGACCCGCTGGACGAGGCGGCGGCGCTGTCCAACGGCCCCGTGATAAAGGAGGAGCCCTCGGACATGGACGCCATCTGTGAGAGCACTGACCTCCACGGTGGGACAAAACGCACGCCTGGGGACCTCAACGTGGCGTGTGAAGATCTTGACGTGTGAAATCACGGCAGTAGTTGTATGATGATAACATGTCGTATGAAGATCTTAACGTGTGAAATCACGCAGTAGTTGTATGATGATAACATGTCGTATGAAGATCTTAACGTGTGAAAACGTTATTTGAGGATCTCAACATGTCGTCTGAAGATCATAACATGTCGTACGTAGAAAACGCAGTAGTTAAATGAAGATCTTAACGTGTCGTATGAAGATCTTAACATGTCGTATGTAGTAAACACGCAGTAGTTGTATGAAGACCTTAACATGTCGTATGTAGTAAACACGCAGTAGTACGAAGATCTTAAAATGTAGCATCTAGAAAACATGCAGTCGTTGTATGAAGATCTTAACATGTGAAAACACGCAGTCGTTATATGAAGCTCTTAACATGTCGTATGAAGATCTTAACATGTGAAAACACGCAGTCGTTATATGAAGCTCTTAACATGTCGTATGAAGATCTTAACATGTGAAAACACACAGTCCGTTATATGAAGATCTTAAACACACCGTGTCGTGTCCAAAATCATTCCATCGGGGTAACGACATAAATCTGAAACCGAACTGTTGATCAAATGTCATTGACCTTCTCCAGGGATCCTGGGCCAGGGGGAGATGGTGGGGGACTTCAGAGGAAGCCTTTACCCAGGGCCTGAGCGACTGGGACTGGGTGGCTCGGAGCAGCACATGATGAGGTGAGCTGCCCACTGTCCTCGCGCCTGCTTCTTCCTCCGGCACGATGCACCCCGTTTCAAAATGAAAACACCCCCAACATGGTGCCCAAGCTCCAGCAGAAAGCGTCTGTCAGGCTGTTTGTTTCTTTGCTTTGCTGCAGCAACGATGGTCATAGAACCAAGTGCCAAGCACTAGGTGAACCCATTCCCTGTACGCAACAAAGGCGGCTAGGTTAAGATGCCACACACCTAACCCCTATAACTAAGTGCGACATACAATAAGGGCGCGCATTAAGTGCCAGGACGTCCAACATACAATAAGTGTGTAGGAGCGGTTGGCTATGCAGAGTCTATCTATGTGAACTCTGAACAAGAGTCTTGAGGCTTTTGTATGACTTTGAGCATGGAGTTTGACCCCCACTCTGCGATAAGAGCTCATTTGAAACATTGACGCGGCTCAGTTAGGAAAATGACCGCTCCGAAGAGACGCCGCTTGTTTAGTTTGGAGGAGATGGAAAAATTGAGTTTGAGGGATACTTTTTTTCACTTCACACAAAAAGATCTTGGAATGAGATGGCTAACTGTAGTCTTATAGCGTTTAGAGATCATATTTTCCGCCATTCGCATGCGGGAATAATGAGGAGAAATTAAACAGTGGGCTAGAGACAAGTGTCCTTCCAATAAGTCACCTCATCCAATCATCTTTTTGTGTGAAGTGAAACTAGGGATCGACCGATACCGATTTTTTTAGGGCCGATACCGATACCGATATTTTTTCATCAGCCTTAGCCGATACGCCGATACCGATTTTCTTGAGCCGATTTTTTTTTTTTTTTTTTTTTTTAAAGAAACATTTATTGAACTTCAATATAAAAAACAATATTTAACAAATAGTAAAAACAGGTGAAGTAGAACAAGTAAGAACAAGTAGATGAACAATATTTAACAAATAGTAAAAACAGGTGAGGTAGAACAAGTAAGAACAAGTAGATGAACAATATTTAACAAATATTAAAAACAGGTGAGGTAGAACAAGTAAAAAAAAATAAAATAAAAAAAAAATCGGCGAAAATCAGCCGCGTATCGGCCGATAATATCGGCCGACCGATATATCGGTCGATCCCTAAGTGAAACCAACACACATTCCCCTGTCCATACTGACCCCAACGTTTTTTTCAAGCGACAAGATTGATCGGTTAACGACAGCGTTGATACGGTCAACCAGCGGTCAAACGGTCATCGGTTAACATCCCTAACCCAAACAAACAAATGTCCATCTTTCACAATAATCTATTTCTGTTAATACACATTTTGTAGAGATGCACATTTTGCCTACTATGATATGGTTGTATTCGGCTACCTTATTGGATGTGGTTGTTTGAAATGCAATAGAATAGGGAGGAGCCTCTATTTTCAGTTAATAAGAGAGACTGTAAATACCTGAAAACAGATCGGTCTGTTTAACTATTCCTCCCCGTTCTGCTGCAATGTGGAACAAGGATTCCATATTTTAGATTTGTTTTGAGCAAATGCAAAATATGAAATCCTATTTCTACTGTTGGCCCTGGCTTGGTTAAGAAGAGTTGTGAGGTGTGCATTCTTGGCTGCAGTCACTGATAACAAACACTTCATATATTAACATGCAAATAAGAAAAGATTAGTTTTTTATAAATATTATAATGATGCATTTGACTTGACGATCAAAAAATCGTTTTTGATACTTTTGTGAAGGGATTGTCCATCAAATATATAGTTATATTTGTACCTATACCTTTTTTAATCTTTCCTAAACCTAGAAACATACTGTTGTGGATAAACAAAATTTTAACAAAACAAGAAAGATGGAGAAAGCCGAAGTTTGAAAGATAAACCCTTTTATTATCACCCGTAAACAAGTATAAACGAAGCCTGGGTTGGTTTGCAAAAAAAGAGGTGCTCTATTTCTCTCAGACTACAGCCTCCATGCTCCTTTCTGTTGCTCCATCACCCATACGTAGTTCCCTCATCCCACGGCCTCCCCCCTTACGCACATGCTGCTCTTTCCCCTCCGAGCCATGGACAGTTCATGGCTTATAGTCTGAGACTCTCTTGAGAATAATGAGAGTTTAACCACAATAGTTGAACAAAGCCTCTATTGTACACTGTAACAAATGGCTGGGTTTTCTACAGTCAAATCCAACAGTAACTTATTATTCAATAATACAATACTTTTCATACTATAATTGTCTTGCTTCCTGCAGTGCGTTAGTTAGAAGATTTAAAGGCAATATTTACTGGTCTTTTTTTAGGTTGCATTTACAGGTTCGGTGGTTAAAAGTGTCACCAACAAACCATTTTACAGTTAGATGTTGTGATTTTGATGAGGAATTGAGCACGAAGTGAAACAGTTTTCTTTTAACACGAAAGTCACATTTGAAGACGGTCCCTTACCGGTGAAAACAAATAAATGCAACGACACACATTTTTGTTCTCTAATGGTGAAGCTAATATTCAAATATTGGTACATTACTCAATTAAATGCGTTTATTCAATGCTAAAATATATACAATTGTCTATAAAGTTGGGAGCATTTGTAAGTGTTGAACGCCATTCAACACAGGCGACGAAACCCACCACGATCCGCGACGACACCGGACACACCGAGAGCGAGACGGATGACAGACGGACGTCCTCCTCCCAGGGTGAGAGATGTGTGCTCCTTTCCATAGTATTACGATGAATTATGAAGTTGCTTTATGTATGTACCAGGTTAAGTCCATGAGCGTAGTGAAACGCAGAGCGTAGCGAAATGACTGAACCACTAACTTTGGTTTCGAAATTACTCGTATTCAGATAATGCATGCGAGCGTTGGGTTTGGAACAACCTTTTTTTCATTGCAGTGATAAATAAGTTGGTAGAAAACCTTGCTTGAAACTTTCATCATTGTCATCATGTCATCAATGTCGTCATTGTGTTAATGGAGGCGTGTTCTAAGACCAGTCGGCAGCACACACGGGGTCTCCCAGGAGAAATATAAGTTAGAAGCAGATGACTAATTTAGCCATGAGCTAAACTATCCTTCACCTGTAACGTTATGTTAGCCCACTAAGCTAGTCCGGTGTCTCGAGAACTGCATGTTTCTCGTAACCTTGCATGCAACAGTTATGTAAATCTAATCAGACAACTCTAATTTTTTAAACGGTCACAAGAACGATTTCTTGTTAAGTCAAAGCCAATGTGTAGTTTCATCTTTGCATCGAGCCCCTCCTTGATTTATGGCACAGCTTTGATCATATTTCACCTCACTTTCCCAGATTGGTGACGTGTCCGAGACGGCGGAGGACATGACACCCGCCGTGTTGGCAGCGTTGCCGTCCCTCCCGGAGAAGAAGCTGCAGACCCTTCTGAACAAGCTGTTAGATATAGGAGTTGAGTCTGAAGAGGACCTGCGCTTTGTCCGAATGGTGGATCTGCACGACATCCTCACCCCTTTGCAGTGTCGCAAGCTGCTCCGAACCTGGCGTGTTGAAGGTATGTCCCGGGATTCACCAGGAGGCATGTGGCTCACGGGGTTGAGCGGGTTGGCTGGTAACCAGAAGGTTGCTAGTTCGATTAGTGTCGAGGTGTCCCTGAGCGAGACGCCTCACCCTGACTGCTCCCGACGATCGGTGTGTGAACGGGTGCATGGATGGGTGAATGTTAGGAAATATTGTAAAGTGCTTTGAGTGGCCACTGGTTAGAAAAACTCTTTACAAATCCATTTCCCATTTACCTCATACTTATAAAGCACACAAACAAGTCAAACGTAAAGACTTTTTTCACTTGTTCTAGATGAGTATGTGGCCATCACTGCTGCCGACCAGACCAACGAGGAGTTCCACCCCTCCAGCCCCTCGGTCACGGCCAGCAGCCCCCCAGGCGGGGGGAGCCCCAACGGGTCCACTCTCGATCTAAGCTCCTGGCCCGACAACTTTGTGGTTCCTTGGACCAGGATGCCTGCTTGCATCACAACCGCCATTGCGCTCAACGACCGCCCGTCTCCAAAGAGCCGCAGGGAGATGGTCCGAATCCTCGTGGACCAAATGCGGCTGAAGGACTTGAACCCCACCAGGGCCAACTGCGTCGCCGTCGCCAAGAAGATCGTGCGCGAGTACCCCAACAGCTTCGCCGACGTGCTGAGAGACGGCACGAGAATCGGCAGCGGCTACGTGTCCCTCGTCACGCAGATCAAGACCCGAGTCGAGCACGTCAACCGCGGCAACACCCTGGTGAGGCACCGGAGGCCCAGGAGACCCCCCGCGGCGCCGGTGGAGGACGTGGCGGCCCGCGGGCCAGAACCGCCGGCGGAGGAAGCGGCGGTCCGCGCGCAAGAAACGGACGCGCTGCTCAGGAGGAAACAGCGGGAGATGAAGGAGCTGTTTGGCGCCGAGGGCCCGGCCGCGGCGCGGCGGGGGCAAATCGGGCCCCTCATGGAGGCGACGTACCCTCTCCAACGCCAGGCCGTCGACGCTTGCCCGCCCCCGTCCGTCGTGGACCTGAAGGCGGACTGGCCCTACCTGTTCACGCCCATAGGACTGTACAAACACTTCCAGCTGCTCACCGGCGTCGCTATCCTGGAGAAGATGGAGCAGGCGGTGGCTGAGAAGGGGAAGCTGATCATTAGTTTCTTCCAGAATAAGCCGGACGGCGCGGACACGGTCCGGATACAGGACATCCTGAGGAGGTTCGAGAGCAGCGAGGAGTCGGCTTTCGGCCCGTGTGCCATCCTGCTCCTCATGGCGTACTTGGACGAGGAGGTGGAGGGACTCATTCTTGAGGCTGATGTAAGCGGGACGTTTATTCACTTTTGGATGTCATAATGTGTTTTGATCCACCGTCTGCTCACGGTTTACTCTTTTGTTCCGGCGCCTAGGTCTTGGCAACGGCGGAGGAGGTGGAACAGGCCTTGAGGCTCCCAGACTCCCCACGGCTCATCGTGTTAGGTAGCTACACCGGTCAGGCTGATTGCGTGATCCGATCTATGTTTGGTCGGAATCCTGGACACCACACTAAGAATCTGAAAACCGAATACACGGGCCAAATCACAACGAGTACTTGTGCAGGAGTATATCGCATTGTCAAGCAAACCTGGCGAGAAAACCTGTCAAGGTGTCTGCAGCGTTTTTCACTTTTCAATTGTATTTACTGTTTAAGGTTTGCTTGATGAGTATTGTTTAATTCAGTTACCCTACCCACCCTTAATGTATGGCACTGGTATTAAAAACCAATAAAGTTCATGGAGATCAGGTTTTCATCTAACCGCGTTGTTCCAGGTGACATGCTGACGTCGCGGAAGTGGATGCTGAGCATGGAGGGCAAGGTGGTGGTGTCGCCCCACCCAGGCTTCGTGGCCGGGCTGGCGGCCTTGTTGACGGCGTACTATGCCTTTAACCTAGTGTTCCAGGAGGGGGCGTCGTGCACGCTCGAGTTCATCCAGAGGTGAGCGGCTTCTCACGGTACAGACGTTAGGAACATTATCTACAACTCACGTGAATCATATTGCATATGTTTAAATAAGCACTTATTCAGACGCGAGTTTATTTCACTTTGGTAGAATATCTCCGTAATTCTGAATTTTTTCTAGTTTTACATGTGGGACAAAGAAATGAACGTTTTGTTGTGATTTCAGATGTTTCCTTGGACTGAACCCCACCCATGGGACCAAGGTTCCCTCCAGAAAGAAAAAAAAGGATGTGCATGTGTCCGCCTTGCTGAGACGCCTGAGGGACTTTGACTGGCTGTTTATGTGATTCGTTCACTGTTCATTTCTTTATGTTGTGCCCCCCACGGCCAGATTAGAAAACAAAAGGAAAATGTTCCTCTTGTTAAAAACACAGACAGACGCACTGCTGTTGCGTGCAGTAGCGTTTCCTGGCCGAGCTCACCAGGGAGGGAAACATGATTTTATGTGTAATTGTAATGTTTAAAATACATGAACAACAAGTTTGCCTTTGACGCATGTGAGTAATACTGCCTTAATAAATGCCTTGCCCAATAGAACCTCTGTTTTATGGTTTGTGAGATTATCCTAATTGGTTTTGTTGTGTGTCTGTTTGCAGAATTGTGTGTATATCATAGTAACAAACTGTTAACAGCATCCAGTAAAATAATGTTTGCATCGTTAGGCTCCTGTCATTTATATTTGCTGTAGAATCTCAGTGTAAAAGTATTACAGCATGGTGATAATTATATTATATATAATTTCTCTATGTTTAGTAAATAATGATTATTTTCTAATTTTCTTACTAATTACTCATATTACATATCAATGAAGTGTTCATTGATATTGATATTGCGATCCGCAATTTCTGCTCCCCCGACTTTTATTTTGATTGAGTCTCATGGTTCTCATGCGGTCGGCTCGGTAGCAGAGGCCAGCAGTCAAACCAACGGAGGAAGAGCGCTGCCTCCAGCACCAAACGCATCCAGCAGGCGGCAGTGTTGCCAAGACATTTACATTTTCCTCTCTTGCGCTAGAGAAATATCCCTTTTTGAAATGGCAACATGAACCGCGTTTAACTATTTTCATTGAAAATAACTGGGGGCCCACCAGAACACCCGGAGCAGCACTGCGGCTGCTCCGGGTGTTCTGGTGGGCCCCCAGAAAAGTAATCCCCCCCAAAAAGGGACAATAAAGGATAACTTAACTTAACGTGTGCTCCCCCCCCCCCCCAGCAGGCAGCGGCTGGAGCCCGACGAGGCGCAGCGGCTGAAGCGCGAGGCCTGGCGCGCGGCATCGCGGCGCTACTACGCCCGCAAGATGGCCCGCCTCCGCGCCCACAGACCCCCCCAGGGGCAACTCCACCCACTGGGCGCCTCCGCCTCCGCCTGCTTCATGCCCGCCTCCATGACCACCACCACCCACAACAACAACAACAACAACAACAGCAACAACAACAGCAGCAGCAGCATGCACCACCACCACATGAACAGCAGCAGCAGGAAGCGGCGGAAGCTGATCCTGGAGCTCCCCGAGGAGACGCAGAGTGCCCAGCGGGAGGCGTGGCGGGCGGCGTCCAAGCGCTACCACGCCCGCAGAGCCACGGGGCAGAACCCCCCCGACCACCTGGACCTGGCCCACTTCCTCCAGGACACCCAGCCGTCGGGCATGAGCGGGCCCCAGTCCTGAGGCCCCGCCCTGGGGCTGTGGGGGGGGGGGGGGTCCGCGGGGTCTGGGGGTTAATTTAATGGATGGGAGTGTTTTCTTTCCCCCCCCCCCCCCCCGCTGACGCACACTTGGTGTGGATGCGGGCTCACGGGGGGTGTTACACTAATCCTGGGGTGTTATCGTCGTCCCTTAAGAAGTCCCATGTCAGAGCACCGGATGTGAGGGGGTTTAGCCGCTGCACGCCGTTTTGAAAAATCGGTCTCTTTGTGTGATTTCGTGACATCACAAGCGGGCGTGTCCACCTAGACGTGTGCTGGATGGAGCAGTCTTACCAGCCTACCCAGTGGACCGTAGCAAACGTTGCTCATCTATCCGGCACACATCTAGGTGGACACGGCCCACTTGTGATGTCACTGAAACACAGGAAGAGGCAGATTTTCAAAACGGCTTATCACGCTCACACCTGGTGGTATAATAGGGGAACTGTATGAGGCGCTGTAGGTACGATTTAAGAGTTGGCATCTGACCTGTAGCCACCCGTAAGCTATCGGTTCGAGGGAAAATCGGTTCTGGTTGACTGCGCCCTGACCTCTGTACGAAACAACCAATGATGCCCAACCGTTCAGGGAGACTCTTCTGTGATTGGACCAGCGAATCGATCCCATGCGTGAACACCACAATTCTCAGGGGACATATTTTTGGGTTGTTGACGTTTTTTTTAATTTTCTCTCTGAGACGCTCCCATCTTACCTACAGCAGTGTGAAAGGCCTGCCGTTGTTAATATCCTGTACATTTAAAAAAAGGTTTTTCTAACTTTGCTATGTTGATTCTCTAAATATATTTAATCATGTGCTGTGGTTTTCTTTCTTTTCAAAATAAATGCAGAAATACTGACTAATTTCCACTGAGGTGGTTGTTATTCCTCTGTATCTGGAACAGCCATCTTGTATTCAGTTAATTTCAGTTAATTTCTGGTCATTTCAGTACTTTATTTGTCCCTAAAGGGAAACAGTGGTAAAGACACAAATACAACACATAAAAAGACATGCGACAAAACCACCTGAGCATATACAACCAATGAAATGAAATACTACTATTTGTTAATAAAAGTATATTCCATTTAAATTCTTTAAAAATATAGCGCTTTGGTTTTATTTGAAAGTTCCCTAAAGGTTTAAGTAAGGGATAATGTATAGAACGCCGGTCATTATCGAGAAAATAAGCCCCGACAGGGCGAACAGGACACCGACGCTTAGCGGAGGCGTCTTGCTTCGCCATGAAGGGGCTTATTTTTCGATAATGACCTGCGAAGTTCCATACATTATCCGCTTACGTGCGGAGTGATACCAAAGGCAAAAAGTCATTTTGTTTACCTTGACAGCGGTCATTATTCATTGGAAACGGTCAATTATCCAAAAATAATTGACCGCCGGAAGTTGTGAAGTGCCCATGCAAGTGAACGGAACGTTGAAAAGACCCGTGTATAAGTAAGGGATAATGTATAGAACGCCGGTCATTATCGAGAAAATAAGCCCCGACAGGGCGAACAGGACACCGACGCGCATCTGAGGTGTCTTGCTTTGCCATGAAGGGGCTTATTTTACGATAATGACCGGCAAAGTTCTATACATTATCCCGCTTATTACACGGCTACTTCCCAAAACGAAACAATTTATTTGCAATGTATTTGTTACCAGCATTCATAGTGTTGATCAGCAGAGAAATAGTCCACCCAAGACGTTGACGTCGTCGCTTAGCAACCGACAGCGCTTGGTTTGAAACATATCCCGCTTATTACATTGACAAGTTACCGGACTACGTGCGGAGTGATACCAAAGGCAAAAAGTCATTTTGTTGACAGCGGTCATTATTCATCCGTTGGGGGTGATGGTGTGTCATTCCGCTAAGAATCCAACAGAGATCGCTGGAATACAGAAAATTATATTTCGAAATATATATTTTTAGATAAAGCAACAAATTGCCAGCTGAAGTTCAGCCGTCAGGCCTTGAAAAAATGTTGTCATCGTGATAAATGCATTTTCTGAAATAGTTTTAAAGTTGTGGGGCTCTCTTAGGTTTGCCAAGTAGCCTACCAAGAAACCATGGCGACCACACGCAGACAGGACTATCGTAGAGTCGGCTCGTCCATCGTGTGTGGACGGAGGCGCTCAGGCAGGAGGCTTGAGGTTGGAACCAGTGGACTTCTAAGAGGCTTGTAGTGGACAGTGGACTTCTAAGCGGCTTGTGGAGGAAACCAGTGGACATCTAAGCGGCTTGAGGAGGAGACCAGGGGACCTCCAAGCGGCTGTTAGGTGCTTTCCCTACTGGGTAGGTAAACAGTATTGATCCAAGTCCTTCCTCCGCATTGGTCTCCATCTGTCGGTGTAGGAGGAGGTTTTGTTGCTTTAACGTGAATCTAATGCGGTTTCTCTGTCTGACTGACTTATACAGTTGGATAAATAATTCTGTGATCAAATGGTACCGGACCGGAGATTGCCATATTTTCGTTTTTTTGTTTGAATTATTTTATACCTGACTTGTTTATTGTTACTTTTTCGGTTTGTTTCCATAGGTTATTCGTTCTTTTACATTTTCTTTTTTGTATTATTGGTTACTCCACAACAATGGCAGGCAGTTAATTGGTTAGATTTTTGCTTGTGCAGCACTTTAGTCCACACTTTGTTTTGCTTTTAAGGTGCTTTGTAAATCGATAACCTCTAAATTAGATCAGGTGGGCTCCGTTCTTAATTGACGTCCCAGAAGGGAAGGCACTGCAGGGTGTTCACCACCAGAGGTCGCTGTCCTCACATTGTAACGAGAGTCTCTGGCTTTATTCCCCAATAATTTATTTTGATCGTGCGCTTCAAGATATCTATGTGAAAATGAAACGTAATAGTGGACAGGCTTGACAGATCAATTTATTAAAGCCATTTTTAATGTTTCATGATTTATTATGAAGCTTACACGGTTATTTAATTGGTGTTATGTATTATTCGCAAAGTATAAGCATATATGCAGCTATCTGTAGTTTACATTGTGACAACTCATAGGCCTAACAGCAGAGTCAAACGGTGTATTGATCCGTTTGCCTCCGACTCTCATCTCCAGTTGGAAGGGAGGAAATTAGGACCTGTTGGAAATTCTGGTGCTGACTCAAACAAAAAAAAAATCTGGAAACGTCATTAAGTATCAATTCTCTACATCCAAAAAAAAACTGCACGCAAGCACTAAAAATACCCCGCGGTGTCGGCCAATCGCAGCCCAGGGTAATGCTGTTAGCATCGGGCGGCCATCGAGCTGTGCTGCTCTCTGAGGACTGATCTGAGGAACAGAGGAAAACATTTGTTCAGCGACACACCGGCTGCAGTCCAGCAGAGCCCTGAGACACCTCGGTCCTCACACCGCCTGTGGTGTTAACACCACCCAACACCAGCACCTCTACACAACACCAGCACCTCCACACAACACCAGCACCTCTACACAACACCAGCACCTCTACACAACACCAGCACCTCTACACAACACCAGCACCTCTACACAACACCAGCACCTCCACACAACACCAGCACCTCTACACAACACCAGCACCTCTACACAACACCAGCACCTCTACACAACACCAGCACCTCTACACAACACCACCTCTACACAACACCACCACCTCTACACAACACCAGCACCTCTACACAACACCACCTCTACACAACACCACCACCTCTACACAACACCACCACCTCTACACAACACCAGCACCTCTACACAACACCACCTCTACACAACACCACCACCTCCACACAACACCACCACCTCTACACACCAGCACCTCTACACAACACCACCTCTACACAACACCACCTCTACACAACACCACCTCTACACAACACCAGCACCGCTACACAACACCAGCACCTTTACACAACACCACCACCTCTACACAACACCACCACCTCTACACAACACCACCACCTCTACACAACACCACCACCTCTACACAACACCACCACCTCTACACAACACCACCCCCTCTACACACCAGCACCTCTACACAACACCACCACCTCTACACAACACCAGCACCTCTACACAACACCAGCACCTCTACACAACACCACCACCTCTACCCAACACCACCTCTACACAACACCAGCACCTCTACACAACACCAGCACCTCTACACAACACCACCACCTCTACACAACACCAGCACCTCTACACAACACCACCACCTCTACACAACACCAGCATCTCTACACAACACCACCACCTCCACACAACACCACCTCTACACAACACCACCTCTACACAACACCACCACCTCTACACAACACCACCACCTCTACACAACACCACCACCTCTACACAACACCACCTCTACACAACACCACCTCTACACAACACCAGCACCTCTACACAACACCAGCACCTCTACACAACACCACCACCTCTACACAACACCACCCCCTCTACACAACACCACCACCTCTACACAACACCAGCACCTCTACACAACACCAGCACCTCTACACAACACCACCACCTCTACACAACACCAGCACCTCTACACAACACCACCTCTACACAACACCAGCACCTCTACACAACACCACCACCTCTACACAACACCAGCACCTCTACACAACACCACCTCTACACAACACCACCACCTCTACACAACACCACCTCTACACAACACCAGCACCTCTACACAACACCACCTCTACACAACACCACCACCTCTACACAACACCAGCACCTCTACACAACACCACCACCTCTACACAACACCACCTCTACACAACACCACCACCTCTACACAACACCAGCACCTCTACACAACACCACCTCTACACAACACCACCACCTCTACACAACACCAGCACCTCTACACAACACCACCTCTACACAACACCACCTCTACACAACACCACCACCTCTACACAACACCACCACCTCTACACAACACCACCTCTACACAACACCACCTCTACACAACACCACCTCTACACAACACCACCTCTACACAACACCACCTCTACACAACACCACCACCTCTACACAACACCACCTCTACACAACACCACCTCTACACAACACCACCACCTCTACACAACACCAGCACCGCTACACAACACCAGCACCTCTACACAACACCACCACCTCTACACAACACCAGCACCTCTACACAACACCAGCACCTCCACACAACACCAGCACCTCTACACAACACCACCACCTCTACACAACACCAGCACCTCTACACAACACCAGCACCTCTACACAACACCAGCACCTCTACACAACACCACCTCTACACAACACCACCACCTCTACACAACACCACCACCTCTACACAACACCAGCACCTCTACACAACACCAGCACCTCTACACAACACCAGCACCTCTACACAACACCACCACCTCTTCACAACACCACCACCTCTTCACAACACCACCTCCTCTTCACAACACCACCACACACAGCCAACCCCACCATACACACCAAACACCACCTCCAACCAACCACACACACCTATCACCACCTCCGTCCATAACCAGACCCCACCAACCCAACAATGCCTCCTCCACCTCCACACCAGCTTACACAACATCACCAGACATAGGCCTACACACACACACACACACACACACACACACACACACACACACACACACACACACACACACACACGTCGTTACATTATACTCGGGGGGCCCTTTCCGGGTCAAGGGCGGGACACCTGTGATAAACGGGTGTCATGTCCTTGCCTGAAGCACACACGCTCACACCTGCATGAACACACTCATTTGATCCATGGAGCCCTACAGTGGACGACGCCATCACTGAAGACGACAATGTGTGTGAGAGTGTGTATGGCTGTGTGGGTGTGGGTGTGTGTTAGTGTGTTGTGCGTGTGCGTGTGTGTGTGTCTATCTATCTGAGTGTGTGTGTGTGTGGGTGTGTGTGTGTTTGAGTGCGTGTGTGTGGGTGTGTTTATCATAGTGTGTGTGCGTGTGTGCGTGGGTCAGCATGATGCTTCTGTCTCATGTCGTCCTGAAAAGCAGTCACCTTGTCCCTCTATCAAAGGTTACTAATAAACCTGAGTTACTGGTAGAGAGTGGGAGGGGGGGAGACAGACGGGAGGAAGGGAGAGAGGGGGGAGGAGGCAGAGACAGAGGGAGAGAGGCAGACAGTTTTTATTTTTACCGCAAGGCAAACTCACTTTGCAGCTGAGTATGATCGACATGACAAAGAGATATATGTCAAAGGTCGAAATCGGGTAGAAAACAAACGCTCAAACAAATCAAAGCGGTAGGAGCAGTAAGTGTGAGATAAAATGCACGATTCTAATTGGGTTGCAAATGTGTGGCACAGGGTAGGAAGGAGAGTGTCTATCTATTGCACATTGCTCTGGTTCATCTCAGGGGAGGTGGGCTCTCTCACATGTAGAGGTCGTCAGGATTCCTTCATAGTGACTGTATCTACCTCATGACTGGCTGGCTAAACATATCTTAAAGTCGGTCGGGGGGGGTGACGGATTGAGACAAGAAGAGAGTGAGAGACATTTATGGAGAGGGAGAGAGAGAGTGGTGAGGCGGAGAGAGTGAGGCGGCAGAAATACATCTGGGGCCACAGATGAAGCCATGACATCACGTAGCTCTTCTGTGTTTGGAGGGGAAGTATAATTATGTACTGAAAACAAAACAGATAAAACCCCCTTCTGAAGCATCTCGAAGTCATTGGACTAACACACAATCCCAAGATGACTAACACACAAACAAACGTACACACACATAATCATATATAAACACACACGCGCACGCACACACACACATACACACCTATGCACACACACACACACACAATAATAATTATCTATATTTTGCATATACATCTTCATAAACACGTCAACTATCCTACGGTCTTGGTCGAGATAATCCTCTGTAAGATCTGATAACGGAGCAGAGAGATGTGGGCGTGCGAGGATGTTTAGCGCAGAAGAGAGAGAGGGAGGGGGAGGGAGGGAGGGAGAGAGGGAGACGTTATTTAACCCGACCGGGGAGGGGTCCAGATGGCATTAGGGAGGGAGGGCAGGGAGGGGCGATCGTGAGAAAGAGGAAATGAGGAGAGCGGGTAATGAGTGGAGATGTCCCCGGGGAGGGGTGTCGCCTCGAGCGCACACGCAGGAAGACATCGTTCTCCTTCTGAGCTGAACGCCCCCCAGAGAGATGCACGTGTGAGAGGGAGGGGTCCCACGCTACGCTACAGCTACGGTGTGAGGGGTTGGAGTAAGAGTGATAGGGTAGGAGTGAGACGCGATGCTAAAGCTACGGTGTTAGGGGTTGGGGTAAGAGTGATAGGGTTAGAGTGAGACACGATGCTAAAGCTACGGTGTGAGGGGTTGGGTAAGAGTGATAGGGTAAGAGTGAGACGCGATGCTAAAGCTACGGTGTTAGGGGTTGGGGTAAGAGTGATAGGGTAAGAGTGAGACGCGATGCTAAAGCTACGGTGTGAGGGGTTGGGTAAGAGTGATAGGGTAAGAGTGAGACGCGATGCTAAAGCTACGGTGTGAGGGGTTGGGTAAGAGTGATAGGGTAAGAGTGAGACGCGATGCTAAAGCTACGGTGTGAGGGGTTGGGTAAGAGTGATAGGGTAGGAGTGAGACGCGATGCTAAAGCTACGGTGTGAGGGGTTGGAGTAAGAGTGATAGGGTAGGAGTGAGACGCGATGCTAAAGCTACGGTGTGAGGGGTTGGGTAAGAGTGATAGGGTAAGAGTGAGACGCGATGCTAAAGCTACGGTGTGAGGGGTTGGGTAAGAGTGATAGGGTAAGAGTGAGACGCGATGCTAAAGCTACGGTGTTAGGGGTTGGGTAAGAGTGATAGGGTAAGAGTGAGACGCGATGCTAAAGCTACGGTGTGAGGGGTGGAGTAAGAGTGATAGGGTAAGAGTGAGACGCTACGCTAAAGCTACGGTGTGAAGGGTTGGAGTAAGAGTGATAGGGTAAGAGTGAGACGCGATGCTAAAGCTACGTGTGAGGGGTTGGAGTAAGAGTGATAGGGTAGGAGTGAGACGCTACGCTAAAGCTACGGTGTGAGGGGTTGGAGTAAGAGTGATAGGGTAGGAGTGAGACGCGATGCTAAAGCTACGGTGTTAGGGGTTGGGTAAGAGTGATAGGGTAAGAGTGAGACGCGATGCTAAAGCTACGGTGTGAGGGGTTGGGTAAGAGTGATAGGGTAAGAGTGAGACGCGATGCTAAAGCTACGGTGTTAGGGGTTGGGGTAAGAGTGATAGGGTAAGAGTGAGACGCGATGCTAAAGCTACGGTGTGAGGGGTTGGGTAAGAGTGATAGGGTAAGAGTGAGACGCGATGCTAAAGCTACGGTGTTAGGGGTTGGGGTAAGAGTGATAGGGTAAGAGTGAGACGCGATGCTAAAGCTACGGTGTGAGGGGTTGGGTAAGAGTGATAGGGTAGGAGTGAGACGCGATGCTAAAGCTACGGTGTGAGGGGTTGGAGTAAGAGTGATAGGGTAAGAGTGAGACGCGATGCTAAAGCTACGGTGTTAGGGGTTGGGGTAAGAGTGATAGGGTAGGAGTGAGACGCTACGCTAAAGCTACGGTGTGAGGGGTTGGGTAAGAGTGATAGGGTAAGAGTGAGACGCGATGCTAAAGCTACGGTGTGAGGGGTTGGAGTAAGAGTGATAGGGTAAGAGTGAGATGTGATGCTAAAGCTACGGTGTTAGGGGTTGGGGTAGGGGTAGTCTGGCTGAACGGAAGTGGACAGCGTCTATTGCCTAGCGTCGGATTTGGCCGCGACTCCTCCCCTTCCGGTTGCTGGCGTTCCCGTATTGTACTCCCCCTCAAACTCGGAAACTAGGCAGTATGGCGAGTTTTGAAGAGGACTTTGACGGCGCTGTAAAGTTGGCATGTTTGGCTTTTTCCGTCGAAAATTGCAAAGAACTGCAAAAGATTTGCTTACAGCATTTGCTGAGGAAGAAAGATGTTCTATTTTGCATGGACACCGCTGCTCCTTCCCGGGCGTAGCCCCGCCCTAGACGATTGTGATTGGGTTAAAGAAATAAAAACAGGCCCGCCCAGTTTCCCCACGGATAGACGGCTCGAGGTAGCGTGGCTCCAGACCATTCTACTTGCTGTAGTTTGGTCTGGCTTTGCGAGACTAGGGTAGGGGTGATAGGGTTAGAGTAACACGTTAAGGAACAGCTAGGGTGATAGGACTAGAGTTAGATATGAGGTTCAGCTAGGTTGTTAGGGGTTGGGGTAGGGGTCATAGGTTAGAGTGAGCTTTAGGTGGTATGTTATGGTTGGGTGTGAGGGTTTTAGGGGGAGGTTAGCTTGTTGGTACAGGGGTTAGACTATTGCAAAGGAAAGGTTTAGGTGTTATGATTAGGTTGTAGATCTATGGTAATGTCAGGGTACAGGTAGGGTTAGGTGTAAGGATGAGATTAGAGATTGAGATGTTGGGGTAAGGTTAGGGGTGAATTTATTCAGGGTAAATTGTTGGTTGTCAGGGAAGGGGAAGGGTTATGGCTTACAGTTATAAATGATGGTCAGGGTTAGTTCAATTTAGGGTTGTATTAATAGTTATAATTTGGACTTACAAAAAATATTGATATAATGCCAGCCTCCTGTGACCATCCTGATAATCACAGTTACGTTTAACAATGATCAGTTTGGCTATAGCTGGGCAGCCATTGATTATGAAATACGGCCTTGGTTTTACTACTGACCGACGCTCATCAACTTGAAGAATCCGGTTGGAGGTTAATCAACAAACATATTTTCTGAGAAAAGCCTTCCCTTCAGATTTCTATCAATCTTTTATCATTGTTACTCGGATAAAACTCCTTTGATTGTTACATATTCCTTGGGTGCAGCCATTATGAAATTGTATGTGATACCAATTGTATTTCATGAACTGAGATCCCCTCCCCGGGATGCTGATTGGTCAACGTTTGGGTCAAGGCTTTCAACAGAATCTCCTGAGAATAACAGAATGTGATCGAGATGAATCACATGGCTAATAAAATGCAAAAACGTAGAAGACACTCACCTATCTCATTCCTGCAGTTATCCTATTCCCATATTCTCTGATTGCGTTGGATACTATTCCAGTTGCTCCAATATTGATTCCATGGTTTGATGGTTCTCAGCCGTCTCAACATTGGATTGCAGTGTTTGCCGAATCCCAAATCATTTCTTTGGGGATCGGACAAGTTTGAACAGTTATACCATGCAGCCCCTTTGAGAACCACTCCCATAACTGAGGCAGCCAGTCAGGCTCTCAGGACTCTCCCCCTCTCGAGTCACATCATTCAGAGCACCCTTCCTCCCGGAGTCCTTGTACGAGTCTGTAACTAGAAGAAGGAGAGTATGAATACTTTTGTTAAATCTACAACGATTAACTATCTTACGTTTTTGGGGTGGATCAAGAACTACGCTCAGAGTCGTACAGATAAACAGACGCCATCTCTGCTTACAGTCAATTTAGAGCCTGTTCATAATCGACCAGTCAATCCAATCCAGTGGTTGGTCTACTCTCAGACTAATAATAGAAAGTCACTCTGTAAAACCATTAAAGCATTGAACTTGTAATCAATGTATTGGTCTGATCTGCTGAACATGCAATATATCAGGCCACTCTTCCTTTCTCTCTCTCTGTATCTCTCTGTCGCTCTCTCTCTCCTCCTGTATTCCTCTCTCTTTTCTTATATGTACTCTTATTTAACAAAGCTTGTGCTGATTTGTTTCAAAGCAATCTCCACCTTGTATCTGGTTGATTTTAGGGGCCTCTCTATTCCTTGGATTTGTTTGAATAATTGAAAATGATTTAGTTTGTTTTGTAAAACTCAACTCTAAGAAAATCATGTCGGCCTCACAATGAGGTCATCAAGAAAATGGACCACGTTGAATACACGTGGAAAAGAGTGTCTGTGAGGTTGGTAGCGGGTCCAGGGCCAACATGTGGTCCGCAGCTGCTTCGTCAGGAGAAAATAAAGAAGGAACCTCAAGCAATGACTTGGAAGGTAAGTCCCCATTTCTACTGCATGTATATTGATGAACCGCGTTGGATAACTAAAAGCTGTAGAGGAGGACAATAGTACATCAAATTAAAGAAATCGATTGTTATCTAACCCATTTTATGAAGAAACGGAACAGAGTCAAACAAGATGAAACATAATAACGACGTACAGTATGACGTATTAACCTGAATCCGGGCAGCGGTCCCCTCTTCCATTGAGGTTTGGCTGGGTTTGTAGTACGAGCATTGATTGACTCTGAGCTGCATCTCCGATCAATAAGCTGCCCTCCCCGAGGTTGTAAACCCTTATCTGTTTCCTCAGATCCTCCAATGCTGTGCGGGCATCGACCCGTTGTCACTGTCGGGCTGCGCTGCATACAGATGTGTGGCCTGGGACGGAAAAGGTCAGGGTTCACTTGTGGTAGTGGCGAGACATTAGACCTGGTTCGAGTGTTGTGGTGCCAGATGGCTTTTGGGCGGAGTGGGAGCAATTGACCAAGATGTTTCCCTGATTCCTCATCCACGTGTTCAGACAATGCAGTAGCGTTAAGAAACACCAATCGAAATCACATTACCTCGCGCCATGTATCATTAGCTGCAAACCGTACAATAAACTGTCTTCCAACACCAACACCCAGCGTCCTCGTGTTTGGAGCCATGCACCTCAGAGTCCGCATCTCAACACAAATGTAGTCACATTAATAACTACATTTACTATCAGTTCATTTTAAGCGGTAATTGAGTACAGTGCACACTTAAAGCGGGCATGAAACGGCCTAGTGTTGACGGGTATTGTACAGAATTAAGTCTGTTGGAGTGTTTCCCGAGGATGTTTTTGATGTAAAACGTTTACACGTTAAATTCGAAGAGATTTGCCGTTGGCGATAATGTATACTCTCGCCGGCTTGCCGCCACACCGCCGCTGCGTCACGGACTGAGTCGTGAGGTTGGTAAGTTGGAAAGTCAGCCCAGGAAGAAGACCTTCACGCTACAACCTCTCACATTCAGAGTGCACATGGCCGAAGACTCCTCCAAAGTTATTTGGAGGAGACAACCAGTGGCTTACACAGTTGAGCCAGTGAGGAGGGAAAGATGAGCCTCAAACTCGCGTTTGTACAGAGGACAAAGCAGAGCCATCCGTTCCCCTCGGTGCGGATGGGGTTGACCACACCACCTGCTGCTCGTGTGGTCTCTGCACTTAAAGACCAACCGCTCGCGCTTCGATCCGCTGTCAGGAGGCTTGCGTAGACCACTTGCTTCAGGAGTTAGCCTGGCCCGTATTTACCAGACCTGCTATGAAAGGGATGTATTGGCAGTGTCCATGCTCATTGCTCTCCCTTCGAGAAGTCTGAGCAGAGACCCTGGAGCGGCCCATCCAATAACGGTCGTTTAGCTACCTTAGCTAGCCTAGTTTCTGGGTTAGCTATCCCAGAAACTATAGCTATTTAGCCTGTACGACGGTGTAGTGCAGGCTAAATAACGGTTCAATGTTTAAAACGTCGGTATGAATCTCTCATTGAGTCACTAATTATAGGTGACTCATCAGTAGGTAACGACCTCTCTGGCTGTCAGATGGGCGTGCCGTTGTGCAATTTCCTCCCGGCGCACACCTATTGAACTGCTAGCAGACACGGATGGAAGGTCGGTACACCCAGCCTTGTACGAGGAAAAGTCCATAACACAGTGAGCAGCCGCAGACTTCAGCTTGCTGGTCCCGCGAACCCTCCTCTCCTCACAACCCCTCTCCCCCACAGAGGCGCCGTTTACGTAGTGCTCACTTCACTACACCTCACAGCTAGCTGGAGGGTTCTGCTGTTTCAGTGCCGCTGGCCAACGTTGAAGAACCATTTGCCGCTTGAGAGACAAAGCATGAAAGTGGAAACCGATCTTGGTTTTTGGACTCTGCATATGAATCATTGCTGTATCCAGCGGCAAGACTAAATTGAACCCCCATGCATCACCCCCAAGACAACCAGCCTTGAGGTGTCACACGCCACGCTAGGACAAGATGGCGCTACCCTAGTTTGGAAAACATTGTTTAGAATACTTTTTCCCTGACAGTGTTTCAACTTTTAGGAGTTATCGAGTTGGGAAATATCGTGTAAATTATGATTACTACATCTAGTGTTTTATTTCCGCTTTAATAATATGCCGATAAGGCAGTAAGACGGTACATGTGATCACAGTGAGAGGACGCATCCTATTTTGGGTTCCTTAACCATTAACACTTCTATGACGGAAATTCCCAACTTCCCTGTCCCACCTAGGGAAAGTACTTTCCCGTCTCTGAGTACCCCCAGTCGGCCCCAAAGCCTCACGCACAGCTCTGTCTGTCACCGTGCTGTTTGTGTGTGTGTGTGTCTGTGTCTGTGTCTGTGTGTGTGTGTGTGTGTGTGTGTGTGTGTGTGTGAGTGTGAGGGTATGGTGGGGGTGGAAACTCCTTGGCATTCCAGATGAGTCATGAACAGACAACACCAGCTGAGCACTGAACTGCAGCGGGACAGCTCTGGAGACGCAGCGCTTGCTTGCCAGATAAACAGACTTGTTCACCTTCATTCATTGAACTTGGAACTCATTACTGAACTTCAGTTTTCCTTTTATTTGTGCTGCCATTTTTTGTCTTCCCATTTGGCCATCTTTTGTGGTCCTAACTGCTAACTGTCCCATGTGAAGGGATCCCTCTTCTGTGTTTCTTCTCAAGGTTCAGGAAGAGGTTTTCCTTGTCCATTAGTGGTCTTAGGGTGATGGTGTATTGTGTAACACGGGGCCCTTGATAATCCTCAGGCCCGAAGGGAGAAGGGAATGCTGTTAGAAGACTTAATATCCGGTTTGGTTTGAAAACCATTAGACCCGAATGATGTTGTGTTGACTTTGTCGTGTGCTTGTTAGTTGTGCGGCCGTGTTTACCTCTGGAACAGGTTTTTCCTTGAACAAACACACTCTGCCAGTGTGGTGCCCGGTGTCAAATTCAAATCATAGGTATCCAGAGGATGAGTCTGAATCAGTGTTAGATTCGGTGTCAGTAGTGGATGTTTCTTACTGTTTAAGGCGTAGTCATGTGTTCAAATCGACTCCTCTTGACTTGAGAGTGTATCTTTAGTTTGACGAATGCAACTGTTTCCAATAAAACTTATAGCACTTGGTAATTAGGACAAAAACAACCTCAATTTCGAAATAAAAATAAAAATTTGCACCCTCATATTTTATGACCACATTCCAGTTTCCAATGCATTGAGCAAAGCATGTTTTTTTACCGGCAGTTGAGCTGGTATTCCGACCTCAGGACCGGTTCCTCAGATGGGAGTCACCACTGACAGTTACTGAGGGAAACCCCTCCATGACAGCTACTGAAGCCAGCTCAAACTGGTCCAACTTAGCGTTATATTTCTGTCCATCAATGTTTTCTTAAAACACAGTGTGAGGAAGATAACCCGGCATGATGTGTTATGAAATCACAGAGCATCCGCCTCCACTCCGTTGGATATTTGCTCAGAGAACAGGTGAGTTCTACCTGATTCGTGCCTGATTAGTTTCATATTCGGTCTCCACCAAAACATCCAACATTATAAGACCTCAGGCCGCCTTTCATAAAATAGTATTCATTAACAATAACTGAAAAATCCGTAATGGTGAGTGGGTCTGAGGACTGAGAGCAGAGGGAGACAGCCTCCACAGCTGGAGGTGATTATTCCAGATGTTAGACCACCGCTTTACCGTGCTGCGCCGTCAGATCCCAGAAACGAGACTAAGCAAAAGAAACGGCTGAGTCAGTTACCTACCGCCCCCCGCCCCCCCCCCCTGCCAGGGTTTGGTTAAAGAATAAGAAGATGTGTACCCACCCCACCATGGGGCAGCCAGGATGTAACGATGAGTAACGTGGGAGCGCTCTGGTCATTCTACGTCTTCGGATCAGCTGACCCAGAGCCGCTTGCTGAATGTGAGCTCGCTAGTTTGCTAGTAGCAAGTTAACAAGTTACCGAATGAGCTAGTAAGTAAGATGTCTAGTTAGTTAGATGGTTAGTTTGTGTGTGTGTGTGTGTGTGTGTATGTATGTGTGCGTGTTTTTGTCTCTCTATGTGTGTGTGTCTATGTGTGTGCGTGAGTGTTTGTGTGTGTGTATCTGTGTGCCTGCGTGTGTGTTTGTGTGTCTGTGTCTATGTGTGTGTGTGTGTGTGTGTGTGGTGTGTGTGTGTCTGTGTGTGGTGTGTGTGTGTGTGTGTGTGTGTGTGTGTGTGTGTGTGTGTGTGTGTGTGTGTGTGTGTGTGTGTGTGCAAGTGTCTGTCTGTCTGCCTGTGTGTGTGTGTGTGTGTGTGTGTGTGTGTTTGTGTGTGTGCGAGCGCGTGTGTGTGTGTATGTAGGTGTGCATGTGTCTGTCTGTCTGTCTGTCTTTCTGTCTGTCTGTGTGTGGGCATGTGTCTGTGTGTGTCTGTCTGTCTGTCTGTCGGTGCGTGCTTGTGCCACGAGCGTGCGTGTGTGTGTGTGTGTGTGTCTGTGTGTGTGTGTGTGTGTGTGTTACGAGGCCCTCACTGTCATGGTATGATCCCAGAACACAGGTTCTCCTTTAGACTTCGGTTCCACTGAGCAGCTGTGACAGACCGATTCCCCCAAACCGGCGGTCGCCATGGCTACCACTAGACCCCCCCACCACCCCCCTCCCCCCGACCCAGATCACTTGACCGAAGCCGAAAGAACTTCGAGGCCCTCGTCAGGTGTTGGGTAGGGATCAGATGTCCAGATGAGAGCGGGAAATCGCTGTCGCGGAGATAATGAATATAAATAAACGTGTTGATCGCGCTTAAACTTTCCCAGCATGCTCAGGACGAGAGGTAGTGTCCGGGTGGTTGCCATGGTAACCTCAGAGGAGTGGAGGAGGGGGGGGGGGGGGGGGGGGGTTGATCCAATAGCGAAAGAGAAAACAACAAGAAGGGTTTTGTGTGCGCGCCTCAAGGGAGGGAGGGAGGGGGGGGGGGGGGGGGTCGCTGCCCGCAGTGTCAGTGCGTGCCATTATCTCTCTCTCTCTCTCTCTCTCTCTCTCTCTCTCTCTCTCTCTCTCTCTCTCTCTCTCTCTCTCTCTCTCTCTCTCTCTCTCTCTCTCCCACTCCACTTTCCCTGACAATCCCTCTGTCTCTCTATCATGTTCCTCTGTCTGTCTTTATCGGCTTGCAGAGAGAGAGAGAGAGAGAGAGAGAGAGAGAAAAACAGAGAGAGAGAGAGAGAGAGAGAGAGAGAGAGAGAGAGAGAGAAAAAACAGAGAGAGAGAGGGAGGGATACAGAGCTGGAGAGAGAGATAAAGAGGTAAAGAGAGAGAGGGATAAAGAGGTAAGAAGAAGGAGAGTGAGAGGGAGGGAGAGAGAGAGAGCTAGAGGTCTTACTAAAGTAGAGAGAGAGGGGGAGAGAGAGAAAGCCCGGTGCCCCTGTATGGGGGGTGTAGGATGTTATCTGTCTCGTGCCCCCCCCCCCCCCCCCCCCCCCATCCCTGGAGTGGGCTCAGTGGAATGCTCCCCGAAGATGGAGGAGTTCCAAAAGGGGGAGTGACGACAGAGGGAGCGAGAGACAGCACCAGAGAGAGAGAGAGCTAGAGAGAGTGTGGGAAAAGGGGGGGGGGGGGGGGGGGGAGAGAGTATATATACATCCCAAAGAGCCTGGTGCTCTAACACACAGCTGGACTACTGGCTGCTGGACTGAACTCCATTGGATATTTTGCCAGAAAGCCGGTGAGTTTGTACCTGATTCTACTATTTACGCTTGTCAATTTCCCTAAATTATTCAAATTTTTCTAGGATTCTCTTGGATTTATGAGGGTTTTTTTCTCCTGTTTTTTTGATGGCCTTGCGTGGGAACTGCCTATGCTCGGGGAAATGTGAGACTCTCATTTGAATAATGGTTGCCTATCTACTGTTAACTTGGTGACATAGCACAATGAGAACTGTTTGAGGCAAACATAAAGCAGGGATATGGAGAGTAGATGTTCTGTAGCTCAGGGTTGTCTGCTGTTGTCTGGGAGTGCTCTAAAGGTTGTTTTCTACTTTAATGTGGTCAATAATTAGTCATTAGAGTACACGGTAAAGCCGGCTGCTTTTGGTGAAAGTTGTGCATTTGTAATTTGAGGAATTTGAACAGCAAAGTCCAGGTTTTCTTACATGCGTAGTTGAGCAAGTGCCATGAAGGGACTCGCCTTTTTCTTTCTCACTTGAGGACCTCTTTAATCTGGTCAAACGGTGAAGAACAACCGTTTTTTGGCCCAGGGAAGATATTTCCAAGACAAAACCAAGATAATTTCCCAGTAAGTATTGTATTTTGTATTATTGTGTTTTTATTTCATTTTTCCAATTACAATGCCCACCTCCAAAAGCGGCCAAAAATGTGTTCTGCTGTAAAAGTCTATCCTCCATTTTAAGATCACTTCGCCTCGTCTCGTTCCAATCGCCCGGCTTATGCAAGATTGTGAAAGAAAATACAGGGTGGTAGTTTTGTGATCGAACAAGCCGGATCTGATCAGTGATCAGCCCTCATGCAGTCATGTAAAACGACACCGTTGATTTCCTCACACTGCACCAATTACTGGTCCACCCATTAAGACATACCAGTAGTGAAGCAAAAAAAAAGGGGCCTTCTAACACATCGGTATTGTTACGCTACGCACAACTGAACACCAAGTTGTGTCTGCCAACTCGCATCGTGAATTTGATGATAGACGGGTGGGCTGGTGCCTGTAATGACAGAGGAAGTATGTTTCCTATTCCAGAACAAGTGTAGCGCTGGTGGTGGTGTTGGGGGAGGGGGTGGGGGTGGGGGTGGTGGTGGTGGTGGTGGCGGCGGCGGTGGCGGCGGTGGCCTCCACCCAGATATGGGTGTGCCGTTCCTCCTCTCCCTGAACCGGCAGTCAGATCCTCATGGAAGGATGTCCGTGTGCTATCATCACTGTGGTGCGTGTTTTGGCCTTTTGAGTGTGATACAACAGACATCATCGGTGTGAATGACCCACATCCCCCTAAACGTGTTTGCTGTGTTTGCTTTCGGGTTCCCAATAAGAGGCGCGGGGCGCTGTGTTGCGTAACGAGTCCAGTGCTTGTCGAAAGCCCAGAGCGCACACATCGAAGCCGGTCTGATGTTTGCTCTAATTGTTCCTGACGCAAAGGTCGGTCGTGCCGGCTGGTGCGTCTACCTGGGCGGACTGCGTGCGTCGGAGGCGCGCAGGGACGCTCAGCTGGGAGTCTGTGTGTCACGGACAATGGGCGTCCCAGGGTGTGGCCTGTAACTGTAGAAGTGCGAGTTCAGACACGACTCAATCTGTCAGGATGTTTGGTTTGAGAGTTAACCGTCATGTGAAAATGTCTGGCACTAAGCACTGGAGGCACGGGGCTGTTGTTGCTGTTGCTGTTGTTGTTGTTGTTGTTGTTGTTGTTGTTGTTGTTGTTGTTGTTTTGAACGGCGGGACTCTAACCTGAACCCCAGACACATAACAACAATGACATCAATCAATCAACATGATGACGATGAGCTTTGAGATTTGATTTGATTGTGTGTTCCCTCCCCCTGTAGGCTCCAGCGTTGTCTCTGGCTGCTGTGGAGAAGAACCAGTGTGATTCAGGAGTAGATTGTCGTGCGACTGAGGCTCCCAGGATGACCACCTCTGTGGTGGATTGGCTGGTGGAGAACAAGGACAAGGTGGAGCGAGCGGTGGAGATCGTAGGCCAGGCCTCTGAGGTCCTGGCCTCCACCGTGGGCCAGCTCCACCCCATCCTGGAGGCCGTGTTCATGGCCTCCGCCGAGATCCTTGGCAACCCCGAGGGCAAGGAGGCCCGCTACCTGACGGAGCAGTTTGAGCAGGTCAACCTGAAGCTGGAGCTGCTGCAGGCCGAGCAGGAGCAGATCGGCCGCGAGCTCCAGAGGTCCTCCATGAACAAGCAGAGCTTCGACCGCGAGGCCCAGATGCTCAGCCAGTACGAGAAGTTCCAGGAGTTCATCAACGCCAAGCCCAAGTTCAAAGCCAAGAAGAAGGAGAAGTTCCTCAGCCACTTCGAGAACACCGACAGGGACCTCAACCTGGACGCCCTGTACAACGCCGTCATAGGCGAGGACATCACGGGGACCCCCATGCTGGAGAACGTGGTCTCCATCGAGGCTAGAGGTCGGCGGGCGGTGGAGGGATTCTGCGCGAGCCTCAAGAAGCTCTTTGTTGTGGGGATCTTTGCCGTCATGGGCCACGCCGCCCTGAAGGAGGGCAAGATCGACCAGGAGATGCTGAAGAAGTGGCAGGGCCGCATGGAGAGGGTGGAGGTCCTGATGAAGGCGGCCGTGGACGACTGCACCCAGAACTTTGCCGAGCAGGCCAAAGCCGACACGGAGCACGAGCTCCTGGACAAGACGGGCAGCCTGAGCGGGGACTTCATCAAGCCCATCCTGGCGTCCCTGGTGAAGAAGTACTACTGGGTGAGCTGGTCCGTCCGCGTGCTGCGGGCCGAGGAGTGGTTCCTGTACAGCTGGGTGGTGGGCAAGAAGTTCAGCGGCTGGGCCGGAGGGGAGAACTATTTCGAGGCGTCGACCAAGAACAAGCTCATGGTGGAGGTGTCCTTCTGCGTGGAGCCGGCGGTCCTCGACCAGACCCACATCCGGAAGGCCATCGAGGGCCAGAGGATGAAGAAAAACATGGTGGACGTGGCCGCCACTCTGAGCGGGAACGTTCCGGACTGTCTGGTGCACGCCGTCCACCCTGGGAAGGATGTGGTGGAGGCCAACAACTTCAAGCCCGAGTGCTACTACTTTGTCAAACACAAAAGTGCCTACATCTGCATTCACCCCCTGTAGCTTCACACCAGGCCCGCGGGGTCTCTCGCTGCCAATTTGTCTTGAGAAAAGAAAAGCTTCAAATTCAATTATTCATTATTTTTTTGTACAATGGGTGTCTTTATTCAAACGTCGATGATGTTGAAAATTTGCCTTCTCTGGGATAGGAGATTTATGTCAGTTATTTTTTTGTAGGCCAATCTTTGGAGTGTTAATATCTAGCTTTGAACACATGCAACTCTTTGTCAATATGTCCTTTGCACATATAAACAAAATAACGAATGAAGGGGGATCCATTTCATCTGCCAAAATCAAGAGATACTATATGACTATCTGTGTTTTATTTTCATTGCAATAAATGTAAAACATTGAATGTGTCGGTGATTATCTTTCTTTGGCTCCTGGGTTCATAAAATGCAAGCCTCAACCAGTAGACGTCTCGAAATGACCCAGTCCTACTTATTTACAATGTAATGACACATTTAGACTCACTTATTAATGTGAACATTCACATAATTGTACACAGAAATAGGCCTACAGACATACAGTTGGCATGTACAGTGCTGTCATTAACATGGCGCATAAAGCAATGGGCGCTTCGGAGTTTTGTTTCCTCTGAATGGGAGTGACTCTGAAACATGACGCTCGTCATGACCAATAGGCGCACACCCACCCTGGCCTGGAACCACCTAGGTCTCCAAACTTCCGCAAACTTTTGAGGTGAGTCTAATCGCCTTAAAACTTGTATAAATCACGGAAATATACGATTACCTTGTGGCTTTAATTACATGTAACCTTCTCTCAAAGACGTACAGGAGGTCTTATAAGAAAATTTCGATGGAAACGATGCGTCTCGGAAAGGAGGGTCATCGGGCCTACTTTTAAATATTGCGTATGCGATTCCCTAGGTGAATAGCGCATACACATTGGCCTATATCTCCAGTATATATTGGCCTATATACGCTTCAAAAGTCAATCAATATCGCTTTGATTGACTTTGGAAGCGTAATGATGGTTAAAAACCTACTCCTTTAGTAATGGGCGTTGGTGGCAAACTGTATGACAAACAGCCGAGAAAAGCGCTACTCATTTCTCCCGGAACGCAACCCACTTCTCCATGGGTGATCGACGCGTGTTAACAGGCGAGGTTAACCCCGACATAACGCCTCCTCTGCAGTGTTAACCTGCGATGTTTGTTCAGCACTCTGTCCAGGGATGACAAAACGATGCAATTAGAGCCCTGGTAAACGAGCAGATCGATAGGTTTTCCATTAAGAGGGTGCATTAAGGGGATCGTTGATGTCTCACGTCTGCTCTGGGCTGTGGTTTTGGCCACAGAGCAGGAGGGTCGATGTACCGTAACCTCTCGGGTATGACTGTCAGCGAGTTCTGTTGAGAGAAGCTATCCACTGATGGTACGAGAAAGCTAAGTTGTGTCCGAAGTGTGCATACAGGAGGTCTTGTTCGTATTAGTGTGATTTGATCATCAGCACTTTCCTGTGTCAATTATTGCCCGTGCTGTATGAATACATGCCGTTCCTCCAGCCACACTGAGAATTATGTTGTGAATATATTTAATTAGATATATCCGTCTCCTGCTGTCTGAAGTGTGTTCCTATGTAAGGTGATCTTAGACACTCCCCCCCCACACTCATGCACTCTTGGGTTAAAAGTACCAGTTCACTGCTTCCCACTGAAACTATGGGGGTGGAGACAGACAGAGGAAGAGGGAATAGATTAAACACAGAGGAGAAGGAAGGGAGAGATGAGAGACGGAGATGAGAAGTGAGATTGCGTCTACACGCACGCGTGCGCCAGTACCCACCAGAAAACCCCATACTTTTGGTAACAGGATCCTATTCGTTCATTGTAACGTGATGTCTGCCTCTCAGTATTTCACCTTGTTTCCGACAACGGTACTCAACACGTTGGGTCTTTTGCTCGAAACAGGCCGAAACGACCAGCCGTCAGTCTGAGCTAGAGTGCTCCTTCATCCTGTTAACGCTGTGGTTTGTGTTTCGTTTCATTTTAACTTAAAAAGTCCTTCCCTAACCTGAGAGGGCTCTTATTCTCTCGGGTCAGACCTGAGTCATGGAGGCCGTTTCACTGCAGTCGTCTTCACAGAGCGAACAGACCCGCAGTGCCTCAGCGGAACGCCGAGGTGGCAGCTGACTGAATGTTTTCCGTTGTCCGGTTGCCGTGGTTACCCCGCTGACTTGCGACGGAAAGCGCTGCCTTTGCCCAGCAAGTTTATCCTCTTCCCCTGTCAATCATGCCCCCCTCCCTCCACACAGGCACACATGTCATGCGGGCAAACAAACACACACACACGTATTATGAATTTATTTATCAATCATGCCCCCTCCTGCATGCACACACACACACACACACACACGCACACTCGCTGGCACACACGCACACACACACATACGTGTTATGAATTTATCGTTTTCAGTGAAGGTGGGAAAAAATGTGTATTCATTATTATTAAGACGGGTGACCCCTGATGTCTGACACTTAGACCAATTTCATTATTACATGACATTATATGACGTATCACATGATCACAACACAATAAATGGCATCATTACATTACAAAGCATCACCAGATACATTCTGAATTTAGTAATTTAGCAGACCCTTTTATCCAAATCTTTTCTAACAACTGAGACCGACAATATTTTCAACTTGCAGGTGCACCGACTAAAGTTTCAGTGCTGCACCGTCTAGTTTCTACACAACAGCTGGAGAGAGCGTTAAGTGTCCATAGGAGTCGGCCATACTGGGTAGATATCACATATCAAAGGGCTTGCATAACTCCACAACAACTTCAATCTTTACAACGCATTACGTCTCGTTAACACATCAGCCTCGCGTTACGTTTGGTCGCATGGTTTCTAACCACGTGGCTTGCTCTCAGGACACTCACCATGGGAACATGTGTCTCCGTGGGAACGTGTGTCACCATGGGAACATGTGTCAGCATGGTGTCTGGTTCACCAGTCGGTCTATCCTGGCCATTCGATTTTGATACATCAGGTTCTGAATCGATTAATCACGATTCGATTCGATCTGCTCTTAAAATGATGAAAATGGCTCCACTGTGTTACAAAATACAAATGTACATTCTCTTTATGTAATTTTTCTCTTCATCTTAAACAACAGGTTTTAAGTGCAAACTTGTAAATTTGGCAGTTTCAACTTGAGCTGTAAAACAAAACTGTATCCAGTCTCAAAAGTGCAATTTTGAAATTAGAAAGGAATTGCAAGTGAAAGTGTACTTGAACTACAACATTCCATCACTGCAAAATGCATTAAGGCATTGTTTAAAGTGACAAAATAATAATAACGTTAACAAGACAAAACCAAAAAAAACTCATGCCCTATGAATCGATATTGCAGAATTTCAATGAAATCAATCCAAAATCAATTAAATCGATTTTTGCCCAGCCCTATTCACAACTACCATCGACGAGACACCCACTCTCCCACATGCACACACATTCCCAGATACACACGCCTCACCTCTCTCCACTGGACAGGCAACAACATTCCCAGATAGAAACACACCTATCCCCCTTCTAGACGCACAACAACATTCCCGTCTAGAAGGGAGACGCAAACATTCCCAGATACACACACCTCACTTCTCTCCACTGTAGACAGACAACAACATTCCCAGATAGACACACACCTATCTCCCCTCTAGACAAGACACCACATTCCCAGATACACAATCTCCCTTGTAGACAGACACCAACGTTCCCAGAAACTATTATCCTCCGTAGGGTTTTTGTACTACAGTCTAAAGTTTAGAATGCGGACAACGGGGGTTCGAACCAGAAACCTTCAGGCTGGGATTCATACATCCAGCCCACTTGCAGACGCAGACGCCTCTCTGCATTCGAATGCGTTCTGCCACCCAGACATTAATCACTGGGCTGACATCACCCGGAGTAGCCGGCCGCTAGACGGAGATGCCAGATAAACCGCTAAATTCAAGGTCACAGCTCCGGACGTCCCCCAGGGCTGAGGACACGCTTGTCAGACGAAATGTATTGGCTCCCATTTATGTGGAACGTGAGCTCCATAGTGAGCAGTGTTTTTTTCGGAGCCGGGAAGTAATTTCTCTGATTGAGTTCGGTGCGTAAACAAGAAGGTTATATACAAAACCGCTGAACAAAAAAACAATGCAGCTCATTACAAAATCATGAAGGAGCCAAGTCCTTGGTTTTCAGTTGTCGTTTTTCCGTTTTGTGTGTGTTTGTGTGTGTGTGTGTGTGTGTGTGTTTTGTTTTGTTAATTGATGTTCATGCTGCGTGTGTGCTCCGTCAGTCTCGTCAGTGTTTTTGTTTCATTAGTATATATATTCTGGTGTGGTCTTCTGCTTGCGCTGGCTTTCAGAGTCCCGCTAGGCGCGACGTTAGCTGTTAGTTGCGGCTAGCTGTGTTGTTCGTGGCTTGCTGTGATGTTAGCGGCTAGTTGTGGTGTTGGCTGTGGTGTGCGCTGCTTGGTGCTGGGTCAGTGTTAGTGGATGGCTAGCTGCAGTGTTAGCAAAGTGTTAGCCAGTGTTGGCTGACACGCTGTGGGGCCTTGAGGAGGGCCTCTGAGAGATAACCGAGCTGTGGGGGGGGGTGTGTTGGGGCCAACACCCCCCCCCCCCCCTTACCCCCCCTTGTGTTTGCTTTGCTTCAAGGAATTCAAATTCACAACAAACCGATGGACACACAGCATATCTTTGCTGAAACCGAAGGGTTGTTAGAGAAGAGATTCATTACACCTTTCAAACCCAGACACCATTAGGTGCTTTTTCAAAAATTGAAAGATATTTAAAGGACAATCCTACTGAAAGAGAAATGTAAAATATTGCAAAACAATTTACAATCCTAAATAAAAAGTTTTTGCAATAGATAAATGTATTAAGCCCTCAACCTGAAGTAAAACTATACTGTGATAATAGATGGTAAACTTTTTTCCTTGTGAATATCTCAGCTGTATGACGTCATGTTGTTATGTTATTGCCCAATAGAAACGAGCATCCTATTCATGTGAAACAACCCCTACTGATCTTTCCTCCCAGCGCATGGTTGAGTCATTGCTCATGGGGTGTGTCGCAATCCCAGCAGCCTTTTGAGTTTTTGTTCCACTTAAACTCAGCTGCAGTCGCCTCTCTCCTTTCTTATCAGTGTTTCCCTGGGTGGCGAGCAGCACAAAGAGAGCCCGGTTAACCTGAAAACCCCTTCACTGTAAGTACACCAAGGACTCTGCCGAGTTTGTGAGTGCATAGAATAACTCTGTTAGCTTTGTGTTGTTTTTTAGGACATGTTTCCTCCTTGTTTCCTCAGATCCTTAACTCTGTAGTCAACCCTTTCCACTTCTATCCGGGTTTGTTGTTCATTCTTCATCAATAACATCCCTCTGTTTTTCGTCAGGCTCTTTTCAAACACCTTTGAGTTTGAGGGCGCAATGGCGGCCAACCTACAGAAGCTGGTGGCGGACAAGAAGGACATGGTGGAGACGGTGATGGAGGTGTTCGAGAAGGGCGCCGAGGTAGTGGCCAGCATGGCGGGCGACCTCTTCCCTATCTTCTCCCTCGCCGCCCCCTTGGTGAAGCTGGCGCTGGACAACGTGGAGAGCAAGGAGGCCGCCTTCCTGACGGACCAGTTCAAGAAGGTCCGTGAGCAGCTGGAGACGGTGTCGGAGCAGATCCAGCGCATCAACGACGAGATCAAGAAGAGCGGGGTGGACGCCGCCTACTTCTCGGTGGAGGAGAACATCAGCAACCAGTTCCGGAAGTACATGGACATCCTCAACGCCAAGCCCAAGTTCCGCGAGGTGAAGAAGAAGACCTTCCTGGAGCACTTTGTCAAGTCGGGCGGGGACAAGAACCTCCACACCCTTTACAACGCCGTGACCGGGGACAACTTCTCCGGGGAGTCTGTGCTCGCCATCACGCTCAACTACAACGAGAAAAGCCGCAGGGTGATGGAGGAATTCTGCGCTAGGCTGAAGAAGCTCTTCTGCATCGGCATCATCGCCCTGATGGGCTACACCGTCCTGAAGGACTCTGGCGACGAAGAGGAGATCCTCGGCGAGTGGGGCGAGAAGACGAAGGACGTGCAGGGCAAGATGCACGCCGTCATCGAGGACTGCATCGTCAGCTTCCCCAAGCAAGCCGAGACGGACTGTCGTCGATTTGTCAGAGACCACTCTGAGATGACCAACCAGCAGCTGGCAGACGCCATCATAGACCAGCTGAAGAACAAGTTCGACTGGGTGTACTGGTCGGTGCGCATATTCAAGACCCCAACGGGCATGTTTGCCTCCAAGGTCTTCCACTGCCCCACCGGAAAGAGCCGCTTCAAGGTGTCTGCCTCGGACGAAAAGCTGAACATCATGGTGTCCTACAGTGCCTCGCCGGAGCCCGTCGACAAGGTCCGCATCCAGGCGCTCATCATGAGCCAGAAGAAAAGCTCAGTGAAGTGCGTGGCGGAGATGCTCTTCGAGACCCTGCCCGGGTCCTCCATGGTCCACACTGTGAAGACCTCCAAGGATCTGGCCTGCACATGGAGCTTCTCTCCGGAGCTCCACTACTGGGACGAGCACGATAAGTTATCTGTGTGCGTCCACTCGGCGTGATGCACTTAGACCAGAGGGGGTCCGCCGTAGGTCACAGGGCGGCCTTAGTCCAACGAGTTTTGCACACACTCTGACATTGCCAAAGACGATCACTGCTTTTTTTATTATACAAGAGTTGTTTTGTGCGTTGGATGTTAACATGTTTCTCTTAGTTTCTGCCTATCTTTCTACGCGTATTATAAAACAAGCACATTATAATTGCCGTGACTCAATAATGTCCATCTCAGCTACAGGCATTTCATACACAGGCTAGATGCTGCCAAATCAAAATGCTTGATCAATAACAATATCCAAGTTTCATTTGGTAGAATTTGTGCTTAGACAAAAAGTTTAATTTCACTACAAATTCTGAAAGACCCAGATGAATATCGTTTGAGTAATGACACAATCTTTCGACAATATTATATCGGTAATTGCCATGTTATTTAATTGAGCTTTTAATGTTTCCCTTGAGCAGAAGTGCTTTCAGAATAGTCGTCACACTAGACTAGAGGGACTAGAGGAGGCAGTGTTGTTCTACAGGGGAGAGGCCACGCGCGCGATTCATCCACCAGCTTTACGCAATCGTTCCGATGTTTATCTTGCTCGCCTGATTTGGTGGTGGGTGGAACGAGGGTGGAACGAGGGTGGAACGAGGGTGGAACGAGGGCACCACTCTGTATGGGGACTTGGCCAGTCTGACGTCTGGGCCATAGTTCCTAGTGTTGAAGTGCCACTATTAAAAGAAACTGAAACTGCAAGCTAGAAACTTATTTTAAGGCCTCTGATCTGTTTTGGCGTTCATATCATGCAGTATCTTTGCACTCAGGTCAGTTTAAGGTGGGATATTTTCGTTGGTCACATAAATATAAGCCAGGTGGGAAGAAAAATACGTATACATATTAACATTTTTGTCTCAAATATCAGTTTGTACTGCATTTGTTGTTTTTATACGCTTTTAAGGTTTTATAACCACAAAACCCATTCCCAGTCTGACTAACTTTTTAACTTTTTCTGAATGGTAATATTTGTATTTTCCTAAAGAGAAAGAAAAGCAATATTAATTAAGTATAAGTGTTTCTGAATGATTTATTGTGAAGATGACAGATAATCAATGACCATTTTGCCTTGAACAGTGAAAAGCGAATCAATATATGTTCCAACCGTCCAAATAAAGCCAATGCCATTCTGTAGTCCTTGCTTATAATTTTTGTTTATTATTTTTTCTTATACATTGATAAACTATTAACGCACATTTACAAACATAAATATATATACATGTTTTTATTTATTTTCAACGGCTAATACCAACAGCTTTTCATTTCCAATATCACTACCATGGTAAACTTCAATTTGTTATGATTTTTGTCACTTTTCATATTCACATCCCACAGTCAGTGTGGATGTGAATATGTGTGTGTCCGTCTGGGCATCGGATCTTCTGATGTCTGGCGCATTTAATATACAACATTGCTTATTATAACGCTAATACACAACAACGGTACTAAATATGATTCACAAGTTGCTGTTGGACATAACACGCCTCCACCTCTCAAGAAGTCAGAACTTTTTTGAAAGCCATGATGTTGGAATTTCAGATGAAAGAGAGTAGTCTGTCCCTTTAAGAGACGCTTTCTTCAGCTCACCTTGCGAGGAAGGCTTCAAGTTAGGCGTTTGAGTCAGAACCACCAATGGGTTGAACCAAACAGCGTCCTATGTATCTCCTATAAGGGCCCGCCCCTATCCAAACCGTCTCCAAGAATGACCTCCCAGATGGATCTATTATATAAACCATCCTCAGGTTACTCTTCGGCGTTAACCTCCATAAAATGGCATGAGTGAGGCAGTTAGCTTTGCATCATGGTTCTTTGGTAACTGGGGTAAACAGAAAGTAGGCCTAGTGCTCAAGCCTGTTGGCCTGGAAACTCCAGTGTGTGATTATGTGGTTGGTGCCTCTGTAATTCTCTTCTATTTTGGGTGTTGCGTATCTTTCGTTCTGTTTCACCGCCGGAATGAACAAACAAGCAAGTGCAGAGAAAATAGAAACTGCGTGTTCATATTTATTTTAATTCAACTTGTTTCCTGATAAAGCCATTTAACGGCAAGAAAGAACATCCAAAAGATTAATATGTATTCATTAATGACTTAAGTTAAAAAATATAAGTATATTTTTAGGATATATGTCAAGTTCTAAAGTGTGAAACTAAGTTTATGTAGTATGTGATTAAGTTTAAGTTTCACAGTACATCACATGATGCACGTTGTGACATATTGCGACATCTGGATCCTGACAGATGATCGGGATCAATAATGGTTGTGTCCTTGATATCCCAGCCTCCCATCCAGTTAATAACGTTTGGAGCAGAACAGCCAGATCGGTAACTATGGCAACAGTAGGTATGATGCATTGAAATGGAGTCAAATCAAATTTACTACTTTTCTGCCGAGTTCAGCCTCTCGGTCGGAATCAAAGGGACAGTAATCTGCTTTCACGTAGGAAAAGACACAAAATCATATTTCTAAGATAACTGGCCTGTGTGTGTGTGTGTGTTTTAGTGTGTGCGTGTGTATGTGCATGCCTGCGTATGTGTGTGTGTCTGTTATTTCCTTGCCCATAGGCACATGTAGCCTCTTGTAGTCTGGTTTTCATCTTGAACATTCTCCTTTCAGAGAAAACACTGCAAGTCCTATTATCCTTTTAAAAATCCACCAAAAATACTGTACTGGTGTCATGGAAATATAAATGTCATCTTGACAAAATCTTAAAACAATCCCTAATAACTTAATGAATTAAATGCAGCCATCTTCGCCTGCCACTTTATTCTCTTTAGTTTCAGTGTCCAGTGGGTGCGTCTATTTAGATGTGAGGCGGTGATTTCCCATGATGCATTGCTTTCCTCCAGTAAGACTATGATAACGGAGTGCCTGTTTTGTGGTGATAATACCCTCACATTACAGACTGTCATCCCATTACTGCCTGACCTTCACTTTATTCCCTTTCTATAATTTTATTCCATCCAGTGCCTCGAAAATGGGTTTAATACGTTTAAAAGGAACCTCTAGATTGTATCTCACAACAACACAGTGAAGGCAGTCACCAATCGATCCATCTAGTGGAGGGGTACAGCCTGCAGGACCGGCCAATCCAGCCAATATACTGTTTCAAACTGCACCGACAACATCATCAGAGTCTACAAAAGAAAACTCAAGAAACAAAGGTATGTCAAGTTTATTAAATATTATTTTTGTATGTGGAGTTTCTGTGTTGGAGAGCTGGTTCAAGCAGCCTCACCTGGCCCGTGTCAGACTGATTGCCCCAGGACTGGGTGAGGCTGTACACACCTGTGGGACATTGGCCTAATCAAGGCGCGCACCATTAAACCTTGCTACTTACTGCATCCGTTACTGCATCCGCCACCTGTGTCATATCTTGGTGCGAGCGCAATCCAAGCAGAACCCCACACACACACACACACACACACACACACACACACACACACACACACACACACACACACACACACACACACACACACACACACACACACACACACACACACACACACACACACACACACACACAAACACACCTTTTCAAATTCCCTTGAAAGCTTAATTGACTCATGCAAATTACTTTTCTCTGGAATATCTCCGTAACGAAACCGGATCCAGTGCTGGCTTCGGGCCCAGCCTTTGTGCCGTGTCCCTGCAGCATTCCTGCTGTGACCGAGTAGGACCGCTAGGTCACGGACTACTATTCCCCTAATCATTCAGTAGATTGAGAAACACTGTTCACCGCTAACTTTGACACGTCCCCATGAAAGAAGAAGTGTTAATTCAGAACAAAAACATTTTCCAGATGTTCCAAAAGAAACCCAACGTGCGTTAGTGTGCGAACATCAAACAGTGGTTCAGAAGTAATATACATATTTATGTAAATATATCTTTCTCATAGTTATATAAACGTGATTTATCATTTTGATTTGTTTAATCATTCTCTCGTGGATCAAGGTATCCTCAGACCTCCTTAATAGCATCTCAGGGTCAAAGGCCCATGGGACCCGATCCACCAGACTTCCAGAACCTTCCATCTCCTAGAACCCTCCTCCTTCTGCCAAGCGACAGACTGAGCGAGGTTCCCTCCCAGCGTGAGCGAGCTCAGGTTGAGGGTGGGCGTCGCGAGCAGCACAATGTATCTTTATGGGGAGGACCACCGTTTTGTGGCCGCGTGATGTTTTCCCTGCGTTCCTGAGGCGGTCACCTGACGGTTTCGGACTCAGTGTCAGGGCTGTGTGGACAAATCTTTTTCCACGGGAGAGTTAATGTGTCGTGATTAAAAACATGTCTTCGCCAATTCCTGGGTTTGGGTGGTCAGCCCTTTTTTTTTTTTAGTGTCACCTTCATCATGTGGGCGAGGAGGAGACACTGGAGCCCTCTATCACAGCTCTGTCTCCGGGCCTCGTACCCAGAAGAATCTGATGTTCTCCACCATTTAAGAACTGTTTTTTTTTGCCCGTTTACATTTAAGGCATTTAGCAGATTCTTTTACGACATACTGACGTTCAGGAACCCCGCCTTGACACTCGAGCCGGGGATCGAACTAGCTACCTTCCGGTGACAAGTCAGGAAGGATTCGGTGTGTTGTGGCCTCGGCATACAGTCAGCTTGGCACCGCTGACTTGGTATTACATGGAAGCCAGCTATCTAAACATCCTTCCATCAATCCACCAATCTATCGACCCTTCTAACCGTCCATCCGCCATCCGTCTATCCATCCAGCCATCTTCCATCCAGCCATCTATTTAAACATTCATTCATCTATCCTTCCTTCCATCCACCCCTTCGTCCATCCATCCAGCTATACTTCTATATAACCATCCATCCATAATGACGTCTATTTAAACATAATGTTGCTATCCATCCATCCCACCAGGGAAATACAAACGTTGATCGTTGCATGGCGTCACATGTCTATCCATAATAACGCGACAGATAATCGGAGATGAGGCAGTGAATGAATGATAACATCTAAAACATGGAAACAAGGCACGCTGTCGGAGACGGATGCTTCCTACAGTGGCCCGATGTGTGTGTCCTCCTCCGGTCTATGAACATATGCGTCTGCCGTGACAACAGGGCTGATCACACGCAACTGGGGAATTGGAAAAGAGACGTTTTGAATCCCGACGCATTTAATGTCAACCCAGCCTGGCACTGACTGAGTGAAGCAGGTCAGGTGACCCCATCAGGAACACAGGAAACCATCACAGGCCACAGAGGACGTGGTCATCATCACCATGGCGATCCATTAGTGCTCGCCCACCTCCTCGACCCCACCCGTCAGCCTCGTGCCCACTGCACCGTCAGTCAAAGGACTCGGAAGGCGTGTCTGACGGATGGGGGAGGTTTCCGGGGGCCGTCAGAGCCCGAGACATTTCACACATTTGCATACGTGATCCGATTGGATGACGGATCCGTCGCTGCCGAAAAAAGCTGAAAATTTTTCAACTTTTTGACGGAGCCTTCGGCGCACGGACCCACAATGCATTGCGCGTCCGTCCCCATTCGAAGTCAATGGGGTTCAGTCAACGGACGGAGGCAGTGGGCACGAGGCAGCGAGGTTCATCGCTGGGCAGAGGGAGGACGACTAGAGAAGCTGGAAGGTTCTAGAAGGCCGGTGTATCGGGTCACATGACCTGCTTACCCTGAGATGCTGTTATGGGTGTCTGAGGGTACCTTGATCCACAAGAGAAATATGAAATATATCAATATTATAAATTATGTTTCATATCTATGCGTTTATCTTATATGTATACATTAATATTTATTTATGTTAAATATGAGATATGATAAATCATGAATGGAATATGATGGAGGGCTTTATCGCGAGCTAGCTTTGAACCCATAATGCAATAGCTGGGGACTCAAGCTTCCTTTGATGCCTAAATAGAAACACATGGGCAGAACGCACTGGCATTCACGGCCCCAGACTTCAAACAACTCATTTCCCCTGCCCACGCCCGTGCCCCTGCAGTTCAGTTATTTACCCATGATGCACCTGTCCTCAGCTGCCCCTGTGTTTACATTCCAGCTGTGCGATTCCCCCTGGTCTCTGGAAGACAGGAAGGCCCCAACCTGTCCCTCTGTCAGGCACTTTGTTCCACGAACACCTGAAGACTGCCCCAAATCATCTTGTTGACTTGACTTTGGTTAACGCTTTCACATTCTCGTGTGTGTGTGTGTGTGTGTGTGTGTGTGTGTGTGTGTGTGTGTGTGTGTGTGTGTGTGTGTGTGTGTGTGTGTGTGTGTGTGTGTGTGTGTGTGTGTGTGTGTGTGTGTGTGTGTGTGTGTGTGTGTTAAACAGAAACTGAGTCAGACGATGCCAGATGTTGAAAACCTCTTCCTCCATGGTTTCCAGGAGAGCAAAGAAAAATGAATCATCATCACTCCCTCGACCCCAACCCCGGGATCACAGCAGGACAGGATGACAGGAAACAGGACGGACACCCCAGTGGAGGTTTTGGTCAACTTTTTTGAGGATGTGTGTTCTGAAAGAGATGTTGTTCAAGGGGAAATGATGATATCTACCCTATCTATAATAGAATAATATTTTTGCACTGTAATTTGATGCCTATCATTTGCTATGAAATAGTGTAGTGTCGTCTGAGAAAAGGGAATCATTATTATCAAAAAGGACTAATTAGTCACGCAAAGTGAATGTTTCAAAATCCTATATTGAAGACTTATATTTGTTTTCATGAGCACTACATTTAATTGTATTGTTTGGATTGTATTGAGGCTTTTCCAACGTTATGAACGATAGATAGATGGATGGATGGATGGATAGATAGATAGATAGATAGATAGATAGATAGATAGATAGATAGATAGATAGATAGATAGATAGATAGATAGAGGGTCTTATGCCTTTGTGAAAAAGTTTTTCAACCTGCGTAGACACGTTCAATTACTGGCGCAGTGGGTGAATACATGTTCAACTTGTTTTACAAATTGTAACTGAAGGCCTACTCCCCTGGTTCTGAGTGATTGGCGCGTGCACAGTTGTATTTCTGTTGCATGTTGCCCAATCCCCGCAGGGGAATTCACTGGAAGTGTGCTGTTTGTTTTAAACGTCAGGTGTGTCCAGTTGAGATGACAGTTTGTCCCATGCTTTCAACATAGTTTCGTTTCATTAGAACAAGGATATTGTTCTGCAAATTGGAATATTGTCGGATAAAAGATTTACCGTCACTGAGTCAGAGTCAAATCAGTGTGCATAAGTTCCTTGGACTCAATAAAAGAGAGACGTTGTATTTTATTGACAAACTTAGGTTTAAAAGTCCTTGAACGAAGCATAATCTCTGCTGACATCTCTGCTTTTTACAACATGAACAACAGCATATTAACAATATTACACGCACTTACCGTTTAAAATAGTTAAATCTAAAACTTTTTAGCGGTGCTTTTTCAGCTGCTGCTTAGATAGATATTGCATGGCATCAGCACCATCTACTGGAGAGAAGTATTAAGCACCGTCTTCTACAAATAATGTATCTGGTAATTTTGGGACACATGAATAATGTAGTTCTATCGGAACAAATCAAATGCTGAAATCCTTTGTTAAGACATAAAGTATCGATTTTGCAAGGTGCAGAATGTAGATCATGCCCGTATCCTCCTATTCTCCTGCATTTGGTTATTGCGACTACGCTCATCTAATCTCAAAATAGCAGAACGCAGCATCACTGCCCTGGTCGTTTCCATGGTTACGTAAAAATCCCCATCACACCCGGTGCCTTCGCCCTCAGGACAAATAAAGCATTGTTGTAACTCCAACACTGACCGCGGGGGGGCAGTAGACCACCGCAGCCTGACCGTTTCGTCTCCCTGACCGTTTCGTCTCCCTGACCGTTTCGTTGACCAGTAAACAATACACGCGCGCGCAGGGTGCACGCTCGCACGTGCGCACTGCACCCACAGAGGCACTTTTTGGGTGCAATAGTTTAACTTACTGTCATGTTCGAACCCCATTGTGAAGTCTATGTCATCACCACGTGTTGAACGCTACGGTGAAGGCTCCATGTATAGAGGTCACCGCCTCTGTTGGTGTGTTGGTTCTGCCTCACAAGATGGCGCCCGTTGTGACGTCACTTTTCACAATCCCTATCGATATTTACATTTACATTCAGAAAATAGCAGATGCTTTTATCCTTAGAGACTTACAATAAGTTCATTTGTCAGAAGAAAGAGAAACTGCAATATGCCTCTAGAACCAAGTGCCAAGCACTAACAATCGCTAGGTTAACCCATTCCCCGTATGCAACTAAGATAGCTAGGATAAGATGCTACACAATGCTAAGTACTATTTTTAAGTGCCAGGGGCCGGTATCATGGTGACCTCTGACCTTAACGTCCACATCTGTATGCAGTGCAGACCGACATCTCGCTGCGGGTCGATGCGGCTGATCTGAGGAAACAGATCAGGGTTTACAAGCTCGGGCAGAGAGGCCGATCGATCGACAGCAGAGGCAGGTCCGGCGGGATCAATGCTCGTACTGAAAA